>NW_013545428.1:0-1230 GCF_000499545.2 Eimeria tenella
GTAGCCGCGCCAACGCCCTGGGCAAGACGTATTTCTTTTCAATTCCCAACATACAGGCAACACAAATATCCCAAACGCAACTGAAACATATGGCAGGCATACCCTCTCCAGTATCCACGCAACTTCCATTGTGCTACTGTCGTAAAAACCAAAGGCTCAGCATCCTCGCTTTTACGTACTGGCTGCACATCATCACACTTTGATGCCACTTTGCAAAGCAATTCGGCCGCTTTGGACTACTGCTTTCGAGTCTAGTTTAAACACTTGGGCGCACACGACACCCAGAATTGCCACCATATGCTTCTCAATATATCCTCAAATCGCTGTGGCTCCGCCTCGGGTCTGCAGCTTCTTGATTATAGTACGGCTCCCGGACACCTAAAAGAAAACGTACCTTACTGCTCAATTCTCATGTGCGATAATGCACATGCATGGTACATAACCTTGCCTTGTCAGCCACTGTGCGCATGACGCTGCCTTCATTCCAGCACAACCTTGCAGTTGAATGAACGTTATTGGTGGGGTGTGATCAACCCCATGACTGGCTTTCTGTATGTCTCTCGATCTGTTCTGCGTTGTGATGCAGCATTTCACATATCGTGCACATACTCTCTGCCCGCGCAACGTTCCTCCCACATCCCTGCGGTTAAAAGCGCAAAACAACAACTGATACTACACTGTCAACGAAGCGCTTCGTTGGCGAGTCAAGACCGAAGCCACAAGTCGTCGCTTCTCTCCATTTGAGGCTTCATAATGAGGTGGAGAACACACCAGGCATCATTGCACGCATTGCAGCCAAACGTGTTTCGTCGAAGCATACAAATCGCGTGACAAAACGTGCGCGAAAAGACGCCTGATGGCAACACGTCAGTCGTTCACATCACAGGTCCACGAGTGGCGCGAGCGAAGAACAGCTAGCGTGTGTGGCAGGCCACAGCATGCCCAGAACTGTCGAGGCAACTGATGATTCTAGCGACAGCAGGAAACACGGCATCGACCCAACCGACAACGCCAGTAGAGACGCTTTGTTTTCGACGCGACGCCTACTCCCTGCCAAACGGTGCATGCTCGAAATAACCTACTGAGCTGTTTATGCGCTTCTAATCACGGCGCAGCCTGTAGGGCACAATTATTATAAATACCCGCATAGGGAATTACGCAATCTGCATTTGCTCAGCAGTACGCCAATTTATGGCCAAATTTTTTTGCAGGCTGCGAGAGGACTTTGCC
>NW_013545430.1:0-1702 GCF_000499545.2 Eimeria tenella
CCTGCTGCAGCCGCCGCTGCTGCGGGGAGGACGGGAGGCGCCCGAGAGGCCCCGCGAAAGGCCCCTCGTCCTCCTCCGCGGAAGGAGCACCAGCATTCAGAGCCGCAACAGCTTCTGCTGCTGCTGCTGCGCGCTGCAGCCGCGAGGCCCCCATGGGGAAAAACCTGTGGAAGACCGAACCAACAGCAGCAGCAAGAGCCATCTGCTCGAAGATGCAGCCCCAGCCCATGGAGCGCCAGTAGCTGCTGCTGCTGGAAAGGTCTAGGAAGAAAGTGCTGAAGCGCAGCAGCTCGGAAGTCAAAGTTGCTGCTGAAGAGCCCATTTTGTTGTAGGGCTGCTGCTGGAAGTTGTGGGGCCCCAGCTGCAGCATTTCAGCTTCGTACCACTGCTGCTGCTGCGGGTTTTCGAGCCGTGCTGCAGCAGCGCCGCCCAGCAGCCGCTGCAGCAGCAGCCACACGCCCTGCTGCTTCAGCAGGCGCACCATGCGGGTGCCCTGCAGCAGCTGCTGCGGCAGCGCGGCCTCCAGCTGCTGCAGCAGCAGCAGCGTCGCAGCCTGCGCCTTGCTGGACCACCGCTGCCGCAGCTCCCTGCTGCAGTGCAGCAGGGAGCCCCCCGGCCTGCAGCTGGGGGCCCCCGTTGCTGCCAGCAACTTGAACGCCTCGTGCTGCAGCCCCAGCAGCAAAGAACAACCCTCCTCCGAGGGTGCCGAGGGCCCCTCCACCAAAACTGCTGCAGCAATTCCCCGTTCTACTTTTTCTAAAGCTTCTCTTAAAACATTTTGCCCCAGGGGGGCCCCCAGCCAGGCGAGTTTGCTGAGGGGCCCCGGGGCCTGCAGCAGCGCGGCTGCAGCTTCCTCACGGTAGCGGTCCCGGTCCGCTGCAGCGGGCGCAGCAGCAGCAGCAGCAGCAGCAGCAGCAGGCGGGTTCGGATTAACTGCTGCTAAAGGAGCTGCTTCTCCAAACTCCAAGTAGCGAGAAGACTCTGCAAGAAATCCCAAACCCAAAATGCTCTGGGGATTCACATGAGTCAAGTACTCGAGGACGGGGCCGTTGGGGTGTACGTACACCTGGCGGCTGTAGCCCAGTGCAGCACAAAGCCCCACAGCAGCTCTTAAGTAGCTGCTGAGGGTGGTTTCGTCTCTGCGCCAGTTCCGCAGGCCCAGCTTGCACACTGCTGCTGCTGCTGCTGCTGCTGCTGCTGCTGCTGCTGCTCGCGGGCCTCGGAGCTCTGCTGCTGCAGGGAATATGCCCTCCACCAGCTCAAACCCAAAAGAAGCAACAGCTTCCCCGCTGCCAGCAGGCGGCTGCCCGCTGCACATCAGCACAGACATCCCCTCGCTGCTGCTGCTGCTGCTGCTGCTGCTGCTGCTGCTGGTGAGCAAGCGGCAGGCAAAGTGCAGCTCGTGGCTGCCGCCCAAAACGAAGCCTGGGATGCTCCGGATGACGAACTCGGGGTAGGGCGACGGGCTGGGCAGGTGCTCTCGCTGCTGCTGCTGCTGCTGCTGCTGCTGCCTCGCTTGCTTCAGCACCTTCCCAAAGACCTTCCAAATCTTTCGGTAAGTTTCTAAAGGAAACTGAGAAGTGGTGATGCTGTTTTGGGAAGCATCAAAGAGAAGTCTCAGGCGCGGAAAGTCCAGTGACACGCGATCTCGAGCTGCTGCTGCTGCTGCTGCTGCTGATGCGGGTGGCCTTGCTGCCGCTTC
>NW_013546119.1:0-1509 GCF_000499545.2 Eimeria tenella
GCTACAGCAGCTGGCTCCGGGTTTGCTGCTGCTGCTGCTGCTGCCTGCTGCTGCTGCAGCTGCTGCAAATACACCCGAATGAAAGCCCTCTGGGCAGCAGGCGAGGGGATGCGGCCCCAATCGCACTCAAACCCTAATGCGCGCACAACCAAACCCTAAACCCTAAACCCTAAACCCTAAACCCTAAACCCTAAGCCCTAAAAGCAAACCGTAAACCCTGCACCCTAAACCCTAAACCCTCAGCCCTAAGCCCTAGGAGGCTTTCAGCATGATTCCTGAACGAGATAGCTAAGTGTTGGAGCGCTGAGTACTGCACACTAAACCCCAAACCCTAAACCCTAAACCCTAAACCCTAAACCCTAAATACCTGCATATTCAATGAAGTGACCGGCGATGTCAAAGGCCCTCTCCATGACTCCCGAATATTCGTAGTCAATGAAGCAAATGGACCCTAGGCGCAAACCCCAAACCCTAAACCCCAAACCCTAAATCCTAAACCCTAAACTCCAGCAGGCGCTGCAGCAGCAGCAGCAGCAGCAGTGGCCTGACGCAGCCCACACCCCCGAGAAGCCCTCAACAACCACAACAGCAGCAACAAAATAATAAGAATAAATAATTAATTTAATTAATTATTTATTTAATTAATTTAATTTAATTAATTTAATTAATTTAATTCACCATCTGCCATTCTCAAAATGTTGCCAGCTAAAGGGTCGCCGTGGCACAAGACCGCGGGGCTGCTGCCCCTGGCTTTTTTTAGCAGCAAAAAGACCTGAAGGAAAATAAATTAAAAGTAAATAAAAAAATAAAATAAATAAAAATAAATAAAACAATAAAACAAATGAATAAACGAAAATAAATAGTATATTAAAATTCATACAGATGGCGCTTTTCAGGAGAAAAAACGAGAAAAAATGAGTATTTTACGCAAGCCCTAAACCCTAAACCCTAAACCCTAAACCCTGGACTTGCGTTTTCAAGTTCGTCAAGGTTTTCTTCAATTCGGAAATTTCCACTTGCGCTTTCAGCGCGGCACCTGAAGCAAAAAGCAAACCCTAAACGCTAAACCCTAAACCCTAAAACCCTAAACCCCAAACCCTAAACCCTAATTATCGAGCTCCATCTTGAGGGTTTTCAGCGTCAGACTCTAAACCCTAAACCCTAGCCCTCGCCCCAGGCCGTAAACTTTACCCCCAAACCTTAACCCCCTAACCCTAAACCCTAAACCCTAAACTCTAAACCCTAAACCCTAAACCCTAAACCCTAGTGCGCTTACATGTCAAGCAAGTTCTCGATGTTTTTCCACAACGAGGAAACAGCTTTGCTGTTAGAGTCAAACTCGCATATCAGGCTCTGCCGACGCAAACCCTAAACCCTAAACCCTAAACCCTAACAACGCCAAACCCTAAACCCTAAACCCTAGAAAGTGTCAACAAGAAGTCGAGTCCGCCCGCGCCTTTCTGCTGCTGCGCCAAACCCTAAACCCTCAGCCCCCAATTCGGGGCCGAG
>NW_013545431.1:0-1966 GCF_000499545.2 Eimeria tenella
GCCAGCTGCTGCTGCTGCTGCTGCTGCTTTTGCTTCTGCCGCGGTTGCTGCTGCTGCTGCTGTTGCTGCTGCTGGTCAGGGCAGCAAAATGAAAGGTACCATTTGTAGACGTCATCTAACTGCTGCATTTGGTTGCTGGGGTCGTTGGGCTGCTGCAGCAGCAGCAGCAGCCGCTGCAGCTCCGCGTACACGTGAAGCTCGTCTATTGCTGTTGGGTCTTCATCTGAGCTACTGCTGCTGCTGCTGCTGCTGCTGCTGTGAGACTTCTGTTGTAAGCGGTGTCTCAAAGTGCTGAGGGTCTCAACCATGGCATTAAACTTGCTGCTGATATGAATGGAGGCGGCGCTAGGCCCTGTTGCAGCAGCAGCAGAATCTGCTGCTGCTGCAGACGCTGCTGCAGCATCTGGGTCTGTCGCGGCAGCCTGCTGCGGCTGCTGCTGCGGCCCTGCAGCAGCAGCAGCAGCAGCAGGCTTAGCGGGGAAAAAGCGACGCGGCGGCGCCGCTGGCTTCCCGCTGCTGAGAACCCCCCTCTGGGGAGCAGCAGCAGCAGCAGCAGCAGCAAAGGCGTTGATTTGCTGCTCCAGCGGCAGGGGCCTCCAGGCCCCCAGGGCTGGGCAGCCCCCAGCTGCAGCAGCAAAAAACTGCTGCTCTTTCTTCTTTTGAGGTTTTGCTGCTGCTTTCTTCCGTGAGCGTTTCCCTTTGGTGGCCTTTCCGTGCATTCTGAGGGTTTAGGGTTTAGGGTTTAGGGTTTGTGTTCGGCCGGGGCAGCCAGAAGGCTACCATCCACGCTAGAGTGCCATGAGCCACAAGCAGCAGCAGCAGCAGCAACAGCAGCAGCGCGAACCGCAGCAACAGCTACTGCTGTGGCAGCAGCTGCAGCAGCATCAAGAATGGCAACAGTTGCTGCAGCAGCAGCAAGAGTTGCTGCTACAGCAGCAGCAAAAGTAGCGGGAAGTTCAGCAGCTACACCTGCAGGAGAGAGCGCTGCAGTACTACGGGCAGCAGCAGCAACAATAATTAGACGCCAAAGCAGTAGCAGCAGCAGCAGGAGTAGATGCAGCAGCAGCAGCAGCAGCAGCAGCAGGTCGGTGCCTGGCGAGGCCCCTCGTGCTCATCTGCTTCTTTTGCTGCTGCTGTATTTCTTCCGTACCAAAGAACACATGCCGGGCTTGCCCGGTTTGCTGCTGCTGCTGCTGCTGCTGCTGCTGCTCTGATTTGTGCTCGCTGCTGTTGCTGTTGCTGCTGCTGCTGCTGCCTCTGGAGGTCTGCAGTGTACGTCCAGCTGGGAAAGCAAGTAAATTATTATTCTATAATTACTTTTAAATGATTTAATAAAGAAACATATTTATTTCAAAACGCGACGCGCAAGACACAGCGCTAAGGTGCAAACAGCCCCGCAGCAGCAGCAACAGCAGCAGCAGCAGCAGCAGGTGAATCTTCCGCCAATTTTTGAAATTCCGTGTGAAAATATAACTAAAATTCACAAAATAGGAAGCGACATCAGCTCTAGGCCCCAAACCCTAAACCCTAAATGGTGGTTCGTTCCGGACCCTCAGGGTCACCTCCAGAGGAACGTAAACCCTAAACCCTAAATCCTAGGCCGACAAGCGGCAACCGATCTTTGACCCAAGCCCCAAAGTAAGCCATCACGTGAAACTCCAAACCCTAAACCCTAAACCCTAAACCCTAAACCCTGAACGAGTGCGAGATCGGCTACTGAACTGGGCCCAACACGGCTTCGATACTGCTAGACAAACCCCAAACCCTAAACCCTTAAACCCTAAACCCTCGCTCCTAAACCCTGAAACCTAAACCCTAAACCCTGAAGCGCAAACCCTAAACCCTAAGCCGAAGACCAAAAATAACCACTTGGGAAGGTCTCCCTTCAAACTAAAGGCAGCGGCCACTGACCCTCCTTGCTGCTGCTGCCGCTGCTGCTGCTGCTGCTGCTGCTGTTCCAAAAGCA
>NW_013545432.1:0-2785 GCF_000499545.2 Eimeria tenella
AAGCCGCACCAGCAGCACAAGCAGCAGCAGCAGCAGGAGCCGCAGCAGCAGCAGCAGCAGCAGCAGCAGTGGGAGCTAGCTGGGATTGTCACTTTATATACTTTTTATGCTTTTCTGGGATACAGAAGGAGACTCAGCCAGTGCCTCGTCTTTCCCCACGTGCAAAGCAAAGGTGCTGCTGCTGCTGCTGCTGCTGCTGGTGCTGCTGCTGCTGCTACTGGTGATGATCCTGATGCTGCGGCTGCTGCGACGCTGCTGATGCTGCTGCTGGCGCAGATTCTGCTGCTAAAGCTGCCGCTGGCCCTGCTGCTCTCTCTTCTGCTGCTGCTGTTGCTCGTGGTGCTGCTACTGCTGCCACTGCTGCTGCTGCTGCTGCTGCTGCTGCTGCTGCTGACTGCGACTCCTGGCGGCCGCGCTGCCGTTTACCATGCAGCAGCAGCAGCAGCAGCAACAGCAGCAACAGTAGGTGTTTGTTTGCTGTCTCCAGGCATTGGAATGAGGACACTCGAGCTTGTCTATCAAGAAATCATCCTTGACCCCAAAATCATAGAGGTCCTTTCTTGCTGCTGCTGCTGCTGCTGCTGCGCATTTGCTGCTGCTGCTGCTGCTGCTGCTCGGGCAGCTTTGCAGCAGTAGCTGCTGCGTGTCGTGTTTCCTCCGCCTTCGCCGCTTGTTGCAGCTACAGCTCTCATTTTTCCATTTTCCACTGCTGCTCATTTGCTGCTATTGCTGCTGCTGCTGCTGCTGCTGCTGCAGTTCACAGTGGAGGACCCTGCAACTTCCTTCTCGCAGCTGCGCGATGTAGTCTGTCTCAAACTCGCAATTGACTTGGGGGTCCTTTCCCCAGAAATGCTGTACCCTCCTCCCCAGGGGGGCCCCCCGGGGGCCCCCTCGGGCCCCGCGGACTCGCAGCAGCAGCAGCAGCAGCAGCAGCAGGAGGCGTCACAGCCCCCGCCTGAGGGTTCCTCTTCGGCAGCAAGCCCAGGGGCTCCTGAGGCCAGCCGTGGGGGGCCCCCCGGGGGCCCCCAAAAGGGGGGCCCCCACTCGGGGCCCCCCGGAGTACCCTGCGCAGAGTGCTTTAGGAGAGCTCTTAAGGAGACAAAAAGCCAGTCTGTGAGGTAAGAGACCTTTAGTACTCTCCGGGGGCCTTGGGGGCCCCTCGTGACTCCCTGGGGGCCCCCCAAGGGGCCCCCTAAGGGGCCCCCCAGGGGACCCCCCAGGGGGCCCCCCGGGGCTCTCGCCGGCCGCGCAGCACTTGCCGAGGGGGCCCCCAGGGCCCTCCAGGGGCCCCCAGGGTCCTCTAGGGGCCCCCAAAGTTCTCAAGAGGCCCCCAGGGTTCTCAAGGGAAGGGGGCCCCCAGCAAACTTGAGGGGCCCCCAGGACCCTGCAGGGGCCCCCAGGACCCTTTAAGAGGGGCCCGCAGGTCCCGTTCGGGGGCCCCAGTCTCATTAGGGGGGGCCCGAAAAGCCCTCTAGTGTCCCTAGGCGTCCTCTGTTTTTACTCAAATGGGTTTAGGGTTTGGGGTTTAGGGTTTAGGGTTTAGGGTTTCGGGTTTGCGTGAAGGCTGACGGAGATCCTGGCCCTCGCTGCTGTTCTCCCAGACCCTCCCCCCGAGCTGCTGGAAGAGTCTCCTGTGAGCAGCAGCAGCAGAAGGGACTGGAGACAAAGCGACGCAGACTTGTCTGCGGAGGCACTGCAGCAGCAGCAGCAGCAGCAGCAGCAGGAGCAGCAAACGGCAGCCGCAGGGCAAGGGTCCGGCGCTGCAGCTCTGCGCCGCCCCGTTGCTGCAGGGTAAGCCTCTAATCCCCGTTTCTAGGGCTTAGGGTTTAGGGTTTAGGGTTTAGGGTTTAGGGTTTAGGGTCTAGGGTTTTGGGGCGATTTGCGCCAGTTTCGTCTCCTGTGTAGCTGCCTGCTGCGGCCCCCTAGCGTTTAGGATCTAGGGTTTAGGGTTTAGGGTTTAGGGTTTGGGAGTGTTCAGGAGCCCCCGGGGCCCTCCCGCGAAGCGGCAGGGGCCCCCCTGCGGCAAGGGGGCCCCCGGGGGCCCCCGCAGCTCAGTTGGCTTCCAGGGGGGCCCCCAGTGTCTCCCTGTGAGGCTTAAAATAAAAAGGAGACTCAAAAGAGACAATTTTGATTTGCTGCTGGAGTTGCCGCTGCAGCAGCAAAAGGCAGAGCTCGAGAAGCAGTGGGGAGAGACCTACGCCATGTACTACAGGTCGGCCTAAACCCTAAACCCTAAACCCTAGACCCTAAACCCTAGGCCCTTGCCACGAGCCCCTGGCCCAGAGAGACAAACGGAGACACAGCCTTTCTTAAAGCCAAAGAGGGACGCCGACTGGGGTCCAGGGTTTAGGGTTTAGGGTTTAGGGTTTAGGATTTAGGGTTTGGGGATTGTGCTGCAGGACCATTATGAAGCTGCGGAGACTCCTCGGGCGCCGGCCAGCAGCAGCAGCAGCAGAGGCAGCAGCAGAACAGACAGCAGCACAAGAGACAGCAGCAGCAGCAGCAGCAGCACCGGGGGAGCAGCAAAAGAGGCGCAGGCAGATGTCTTGAGCATTTGTCTCCTTTTGTCTCCTTTTGGCTTTTTTGTGCTGCTGCGGGTCTCCTGCGTCCCGCGGCTGCTTCAGAGGGTTTAGGGTTTAGGGTTTAGGGTTTAGGGTTTGGGGGCTGCTTCTGAGCAGTTTAGAGAGACGTGGGAGATACCAATAAAGACGCACTCAATAACAACAGCATTTTGTCTAGCTGCTGCTGCTGCGGCAGCAGCAGCCACTGTTGCTGCTGCTGCAGC
>NW_013545433.1:0-1529 GCF_000499545.2 Eimeria tenella
CATGGCTTTGACCCGTCTGCAGCCACGAAACAAGGATTTAGGGTTTAGGGTTTAGGGTTTAGGGCTTAGGATTTAGGACTTAGATTCCAAGATTCAGGGTTTAGGGTTTAGAGTCTTGTCCGCATTTCTGCTGACCCAAAAGCTCGGGCCTAGGATGCAGAGCACTGGATTAAAGAAATAGGGCTTAGGGTTTAGGGTTCAGGGCCTAGGGTTTAGGGTTTAGGGTTTAGGGTTTAGGGTTTACGCAATGTATTTGATATCCTGCTGGTACAAAGCGTCTTTGAAGGCCACCTCATCTATTTGCTGCTGAAAAAGACTTTCCATCGCCTGCCTGATCACAGACGCCGCAAACCCTAAACCCTAAACCCTAAACCCTAAACCCTAAACCCTAAACCCTTTAGGGCTGACTAGGTCGTAAATTCCTCGAATTTCACGCAGCTTCAGCGCCTGTTACTCACCTAGGGTTTAGCGTCCAGGGTTTAGAGTTTGGGGTTTAGCCTATCGCTAAGCAGCTTTCAGGGTTTAGGGTTTAGGGTTTAGGGTTTAGGGTTTGGCGTTTAGGGTTTACTTTTCCTTGTTTTTGGGGGTTAGCAGCGGCGCCGGCTTTGCAACTTCTTGTAGAGGCTCTTCTATTCCTTCAACTGCTGCTGTCAGGCGGAGGTACAGGCTGCAGACAAACCCTAAACCCTAAACCCTAAACCCTAAACCCTAAACACTGAACCCTAGACCCTAAACCCTAGACACTACGTACCTTCGCAGCAGGTACCACGGCCTCCTGTACACGATTTCTAGGGTTTAGAGCCTGCAATAATTGGTTTGGGAGTCAAGTTTTAGGGTCGAGGGTTTAGGGTTTAGGGTTTAGGGTTTAGGGTTTGTGCTCACTTTTCCACAATGGCCTCGACTTGGGACCGATGGATATCCAAGGGCAGGGAATGAAGGTGTACATACACTGGGCGAACCAGCTGCTTCGCCTTGCGCTGCTGCTGCTGCTGCTGCTGTTCCTGCTGCTGCTGCTGCTGCTTCTGCTGCTTCTGCTGCTGCTGCACACAGTCTAAGGCGTCAAATTGCGTTGCTGCAGAAGCCCCCAGCTGCGGCAAAAAGAAGGTAATGGTTTTGCCCACGAAGGGAAGCTTATTTGCTAGCTGCTGCTCTCCCTGCTGCTGCTGCTGCTGCGGCTGCTGCTGCTGCAGCAGCTGCTGCAGCAAGTCCACGTAGGCGTTAAACTGAGACAGAGAACAGCCGTTAACTTGTCGAGCTTCCTCGGGAAAGTCGTGGGTCAGGTCTGTACATACACCCCAATCACAACTGCTGCTGCTGCTGCTGCTGCTGCTGGTAGTTTGTTTGAGGTGTGTGTACAGCTTGTGGTGGGGTATTGGCAGTGGTGGCAGTTTGCTGCTGCTGCTGCTGCTGCTGCCTTAGGAGCTGCTGCTGCTGCTTCTTCTGTTGTTCCACGCCATCTGGCTCCGCCACAGCTGCTGCTGCGATAGCACCAGCAGCAGCAGCAGCAGCAGCAGCAGCAGCAGCAGCAG
>NW_013545434.1:0-1351 GCF_000499545.2 Eimeria tenella
TCTCCTTTACCCCGCTGCTGCTGCTGCTGCTGCTGCTGCCGTTGCGGCAGCAGCAGCGGTGTAGCGCGGGAGGCTCGGGCCAGAGCACCCTAGTAAATAGACTAGTGGGGTTGAAATTCATTTATTTTGACTTAGCGCATTTCAAAAAATTCCTTTTCAGGGTTTTCCCTTGCTGGCTGCGCACGTGGCGCTTCGGGGGAAAAGAGCCTCACGGCTGCAGCCGGACGACGCCGGGCTCCTCACTGGAAACGCCCTAAAGTTGGGAGATCTAAATAAATAAAAATATTAAAATAATAATTTATAAATAATAGACTAAATGAGGCGGAGGGGGCGGCTTAGAGGAGAGCCTCTCAGCCAGCAGCAGCGGTCAGTGGTGAGCTGCTGCGAGCCACTGTTCTATGAACTTGAACTCGGATTGCGGGTTTCTCCTTATAATTTGTTTCTAGAAAAGAAAATTGAATTATTCCCATTCAGTTCTTTATTTAAATGCAATTAAGACTCAACGAAGAGCGACGAAGAGGCAAACGGGCGAGGAATGCCACAGGTAATGCGGCGCAGACGATCCTGCTGAGATGGCGCATGCCCAGCCCTCGTTGCTGCTGCTGCTGCTGCGGCTGCTGCTGCTGCTGCTGCCGCTGCTGCTGCCGGCTTACTCTTTGCAAGAGGACATCTGTATTGTTTTTTGCTTCTTTTTTGTTTGCTGGTTTTAAGCATTTCGGGAGCAGGGGAGGCCGCGCTGCTGGACTTCCCGCTGCAGGCCGCGCACGGAGCGCCCCCCGGTGAGGAGTGCAGCAGCAGGAGCAGCAGCAGCATCACCAGCCGCTGCTGCAGTTGCTGGCTTTCCTGCTGCATTCCATTTCGATTAGCTGCTGGTGGCTTCCTCCTCAATCCCTTCTCCCCGCGTGTCTCCCGCGGCCTTTGTGGCTGCAGCTGCGAGTGTGGCGCCGGTTGCCGAGCCTTGTCCGCGCCGCGCAGCAGCAGCAGCAGCGCGAGCAGCAGCAGCAGCAGCAGCAGCTAAAATGGGGCGCAAGAAGAAGAGAGGCTCTCGCGTCAAGCCCTTCTGCTACTACTGCGACAGAGGCTTCGATGATGAGAAAGTTCTTATTCAGCACCAAAAGGCCAAACACTTCAAGTGCAGCATTTGCTGCAGAAAGCTCGACACCGCCACCGGCCTCGCCGTGCATCTCTTGCAGGTAAATTAACCCACGCCAGCCCACAATCCGGCCCCAAGGGGGCCCCCAGAGGGGCCCCAGGGGGGCCCCCCGGGGGCCCCTGGTGGGCCGCCAGGGGCCCCCCAGGAGGCCTCCTCGGGACCCCCCGGGGCCCCCTAAGGGGCCCCCAGGGGCCCCGA
>NW_013545435.1:0-2600 GCF_000499545.2 Eimeria tenella
CAGACACCCCACTGTGCTGCTGCAGCGCAGCAGCACAGAGCCGCCGTGGCCGCCGTAGCCAGGGCCCTTGCCCAGCGCCCGCGACCTGCACAAACCCTAAACCCTAAACCCTAAACCCTAAACCCTAAACCCTAAACCCTTAACCCAAACCCTAAACCCTCAACCCTGATTTGTGATTTCTTAGGTTAAGCACTGAACCCGAAGCTTTGAACCCTAGCCCTGAAGTCGAAACCCTTACATGGAGCCCGAAACCCTAAACCCTAAACCCTAAACCCTAAACCTTAGGCTCTAGTTCCTGAACCCTTAACATTGTTTGCCAAACCCTAAACCCTAAACCCTAAAGGACCCAATGCAACTAAGTAAGCCCTAGGCCTAACCCCTCGCCCGGTTCGCTAGCCGCCAGTCCAACCGCACTAGCCCCGAAACCCTCCAAACCCTAAACCCTAAACCCTAAACCCTAAACCCTAAACCCTAACCTGAAGGCCCCTTCTTTGGGGGCCCCCCCCCTGCCCCCCTTCGCCTTGACCCACAAGAAGTCACAAAAGGGAGGGGGGGGTCTCCCAGGGTATTCAACATCTTCGGAGTGCAGCAAACCGACCAAATCTGCTGCTGCTCCTGTTGCTGCTGCTGCTGCTCCTGCTGCTGCTGCTGCTGCTCCTGCGCCCGCTGCTGCTGCTGGTTCTCGCGCTGCTGCTCCAGCCCCTTCTGCTGCTGATGAGCCTTCAAGAGAGAGACCCGCAGAGGTTTCCCGTGCTGCTGCCGCTGCTGCTGCTGTGTCTGCTGGGGCTGTAGGAGCAGGTGTTTCTGCAGCTTCTGCGTCTGCTGCTGTTGCTGCTGCCGCTGCTGCTGCTGCGTTAGAATGTAGCGTTGCTGGTGTTCGCTGCTGCTGCAGCAAAGGCGCAGCCAAAAGCGGCACAGTGGAAATGCTGCTGCTGCTGCTGCTGCGGCTGTAGCGGTGGCAGCAGCAGTCAGCCGCCCCCCGACGCCCAGCAGCAGCAGCAGCAGCACCAGCAGCAGCAGCAGCACCAGCAGCAGCAGCAGCGGATAGGCGGGAGAAAGGGCCTCTCAGGGGGTGCAACAGCAGCTGCTGCTGCAGCAAAACCCCCCAGTGTGCTGCTTGCATCTCCTTGGGGCCCCTGGGGCCCCTGGGGGTCCCCAAAGTGACCCTGTCTATGTCTACAGGGGCCCGTTAATAAACCCTAATTCCTAAACCCTAAACCCTAAAGCCTAAACTCCAGGGCAGCAGAGTTCGCCAATGAATCCACTGGAGGTCACTTGGCCGGGAGCTCAGCGGCTAGGGTTCAGGGTTTAGTGTTTAGGGTTTGCTGCTGGGGGTCTAGAGCTGCAGCTTGTGATTTCAAGCGCAAGGCTTCGGGTTTAGGGTGTAGGATTTAGGGTTTAGGGTTTAGGGGCTAGGGTGTAGAGGAGCAGCACTGCTCCTTATGTTTCAAGGGGGCCCCGGGGCCCCCACTGTGGGGCAGCCAATGGTCCTAAGCCCTTAACCCTGAAACCCTAAACCCTAAACCCTAAACCCTAAACCCTAAACCCTCAGCTATACGCCCTAGTAAATTTTATCATGTTTTCTGTTTTTTCTCAATATCGGGATTTGGTTTTGAGATATTTAGAGCGAAACTTCTGGCTCGCGCCGTAGTACTTGGAGCCTAGGATTTAGGGTTTAGGGTTTAGGGTTTAGGGTCTAGGCTTTAGAGTTGGGGGAATGACGTCGGAGTCGCAAAGGGTCCGCGAGGCCCTAGCTTTCTTCCAGCGCAATGAAATCGGGGGTTCTTGCCGCCGCAGTCTAAGCAATAGCAGCAGCAGCAGCAACAGCAGCAGCAGCAGCACCAGCAGCAGCAGCACCAGCAGCAGCAGGAGCAGCAGCAAGAGCAGCAGCAGAAGGAGAGGCAGGAGAAGCGGAAGGAGCAGCAGCAGCAATTCAGGGTCTATATCTGGGCCCTTTGGGACCAGGCCTTTGCTGTACTTCGATTTTGCTGCTACGGGTACACGCTGCCAAGGGTTTAGGGTTTAGGGTTTAGGGTTTAGGGTTTAGCGTTAAGGGCGTGGAGCTGCCTGCAAAAAGCCCCTGAATCTGCATTTCTGAATGCTACTAGCGCCCGCAGACGAGAATCCAAGACTGGGGTTCACGCCGCAGGCTCCAAGGTTTAGGGTTTAGGGTTTAGGGTTTAGGGTTTAGGGTTTGCTGCTGCGCAGGCCGCCCGCTGCGCTGCGTGGAAAGGTGTATATACACCTCAGTGCTGCCCCTCGCTGCAAACACTCACAGCCACCAGGCGGCTTTGGGGCGGCAGGCCACTTACTTTGTCCGCGAGGTAAACCCTAAACCCTAAACCCTAAACCCTAAACCCTATGCTCTTTAGACCCTAGGCGGTAGGCTCCCCTCGCTAAGGTCCCAACTAAACCCTAGTTCGTCGCCCGGAAGGAACTCTAGGCCCCGAGGGCACCAATGGCTCTTTGGCAGCTAGGGTTTAGGGTTTAGGGTTTAGGGTTTAGGGTTCGGAGTTTTCAGGCGCGTCAAATAGCGAAGGAGTACTTCAATGCAGGCCCCGGGGACGCCCTTTACTTTTGTGGCTCTGGGGCATCTGCTG
>NW_013545436.1:0-1941 GCF_000499545.2 Eimeria tenella
GCACCAGCAGCAGCAGCTGCTGCTGCTCCTGCAGCGGCGGGCCGTCCGCCCCTAGCCCCGCAGCTCAGCAGATTAACCAAATAACTAAGAACAAGAAGCTGCATGCGAGAAGCCGCATGCATGCATGCATGCATGCGTGCATGCATGCATGCATGCGTGCGTGCATGCATCCATGCTGATCCTTGCATGCATGCATGCGTGCAGCAGCCGGCGCGCCCTGGCTGCATGCAGCGGGGCTGTGAAGCGCATGCATGCAGGGCGCATGCAAAACGCATGCAGGGCGCATGCAAAACGCATGCAAAATGCATGCAAAGGGAGTATATGCACCGGGGCCCCGAGAGGCGAAGCGCTCCCCAGCTGCTCGCTGCTGCAGCCGCTGCTGCTGCTGCTGCTGCTGCTGCTGCTGCCTCAGCAGCTGCAGCCAGATGCCTTGCGAGACAAATCCTGCTGCTGTGGGGTCGCGTTCAGCTGTACATCCACCACTGCAGCAGCAGAAATAGCAGCAGCAGCAAGGTAGCAGCACAGCAGCAGCTGCAGATGTTTGGGCAGCTGCAGCACAAAGAGCAGCACTACCGGCTACACCGGCAGCAGCAGCAGCAGCCTAGAGACGCTTAAAGGAAATGTGAGCTAGGGTTTAGCGTTTAGGGTTTAGGGTTTGCCGCTTAGGGTTTAGGGTTGCTTACTCTGGGCATCTGATGCAGACTGCTGCGTTTCGAGGCCGGGCAAAGCAGCAGCCTGCAGCAGCAGCAGCAGCAGCAGCAGCAGCAGCAAAAGCAGCAGGTTATGTGTTTGCGGAGTCCAAAGACTGCTCCTGCTTTGCCTTTGGCCACTTATATTCTCTCGTCTCTGCATCAGGGTTTAGGGTTTAGGGTTTAGGCCCCACCAGCTTCCTGAAAAGGGTTTTCACATTATGGCCGGCCTTTGCACTTGTTTCAATAAATAAAATTCCTTGCTGAACACCCAAACCCTAAACCCTCGTAAACCCTAAACCACCGCCAGCTCTAAACCCTCCTAAAGCCCCAAAACCCTAAACCCTCGCAAACCCTAAACACTTCACTGCGCAAGTCTTTCGCTCAACCCCAAAAGGCAGCAGCAGCTAATGCAGCAGCAGCAGCAGCAGCAGAAGCAGCAAGAACAGCAGCAGCAGCAGCAGCAGGAGCAGCAGTAGCAGCAGCAGCAAACCTCGCGAGCCTTTTGCTCCCCTTCCTCAGGCGACACTTGGCTGCGAACAGCACAAAACCATAAACCCTTGGGAATACTTAAACTCATCCTAAACCCTAAACCCTAAACCCTAAACCCTAAACCCTAAACCCTCTTACCGGCGGTCGCTCAAGTCCGTTTTGTTGCCGACTAAGGCGATGACGACGTCTTTGCCCCGCTCTGCAAATGCAACCCTAAACCCTAAACCCTAAACCTAAACCCTAAATTTTAAACCCTAGGCGCCAAACCCTCAGGGTTCTGCTCTAAAGCTCAGCAAACGGGGGCTGTAAGGGTTTAGGGTTTAGGGTTTAAGGTAATGTTACCTGCCCTGACATCTTCAATCCACTTCGTAGTGTTGATGAAGGAAGCGCGGTCTGCACATGCACCCTAAACCCTAAACCCTAAACCCTAAACACTAAACCCTAAACCCTCACTCGTGATGTCGTAAACCACCGCACCAGCGAAGCTAAGAGCGATTCACGAATCCCTAAATCCTAAACCCCAAACCCTCAGCCCTCGGGAAACCCTCGAGCCAGAGCCCCAAACCCTAAACCCTAAACCCTAAACCCTAAACCCTAAACCCTAAACACTAAACCCTCGAAGTCAACAAAGCTAAGCAAGCCGGCACGTCAATGATTTCGCCGCCTCCACACAAGCACATCAACGTTGCCGAAAGCGACTCCCCAAACCCTAAACCCTAAACCCTAAACCCTAAACCCTAAACCCTCACTCGTGATGTCG
>NW_013545437.1:0-1853 GCF_000499545.2 Eimeria tenella
AACCCTAAACCCTAAACCCTAAACCCTAAACCCTAAACCCTAAACCCTAAACCCTAGACTACAGCCAGCTCTTTTGACTCTGCGCGCCCTTCGCCGCAGCACCACCTCACTGTAGCAAAAGCAGCGGCGGCTCTCAAGTCCAAGATTACAAATTTAGGGTTTAGGGTTTAGGGTTTAGGGTTTAGGGTTTAGGGTTTAGGGTTGTTCTTACTGCCTGTGGGCACCCGAGGCAGCCAGGGGCTCAGGGAACTGTCTCCTTCCATTAAGTCTCTCCGGCCCTCTGTTAAAAACGGCCCCTAAGAAGCGCAAAACCCTAAACCCTAAACCCTAAACCCTAGACCCTAAACCCTACGCCCTAAACCCTAAGCCTCTGATTCGAAACCCTGGGTGGGTGGCTGATACTTCAGCCGAGGCGCTGCTGCAGCAACGCGACTTTACGCTTAAACGCTTCAGACTTCGCCTCTAGGGTTTAGGGTTTAGGGTTTAGGGTTTGTAGGGTACATGCAACTTCATATCGATTTCTCTTCTTTCGCATTCCCTCTCAGCCTCCTTCATTGCTTCCTCTCTTTGTCTTCTTTGTTCTGCCTGAGGCGCAGCAAAACGCCAAATTAGGGTTTCGGGTTTAGGGCGTAGGGTTTAGGGTTTAGGGTTTAGAGTTTGCAGTCTACACTTTAGGGTTTGGGGTTTAGGGTTTGGAGAGGGACGCACAATTTGGAGATTCGTCTGGGCCGTGTCGAGCCGCTGCTGGGCGTCTTCTTTGAGCTGCAGCAAACACAAACCCTAAACCCTAGACCCTAAACCCTAAACCCTAAACCCTAAACCTTTCTATGCTTCGGCTGCCACCTTACCTTTTGCTGCACCAGCGCCTCCTGCACCTTGCTGCTTCGTTCTGCAAAGTCTTCGTAGCTCCTGCGGGGTAAAAAAACCCTAAACCCTAAACCCTAGACCCTAAACCCTAGACCCTAGACCCTAAACCCTAAACCCTAAACCCTAAACCCTAAACCCTAAACACTAAACCCTAAAACCTAAACTCTAGACCCTGGAAGGTGAGTCCTGAACTCCAGAAGAGCCCTGGCGTTTAGCCGATTCCCACTGAGGGCTACAGTTGCTGAAGGTTTAGACTCTAGGGTTTAGGGTTTAGTGTTTAGGGTTCAGGGTTTAGGGTTTGGGGTTGTGGGGGAGGCTGGCGCGCCTGTCTCTGTCTCTTTGCTGCAGCAGCAGCAGCTCGCGCTGGAAGAGGTGCTCCTGCAGCAGCTGCTTCTGCTGCTGCTGCTGCTGCTGCTGCCGCAGCTTAAAGTTTTCATCTTCTCCTTCGAACAGCAGCAAACTGCTGGGGCCTGCTGCTCTGCGGTTGGCCTGCGGTGTACGTACACCTCTCCAAACAGCATTTTCCATTTTATTTATTATTTTTTATTTATTTATTTTATTTTATTTTACTTTTATTTATTTCAATTAATTCCATTTTGCAGAAACCCCGAAGCCGCAGCAAATTACAAACCCTGGGAAGCAGCAGCGCGGAATCGCGGTGATGCACTCAAGGGTTTAGGGTTTAGGGTTTAGGGTTTTGGTGGACCTCTGCGTCGAAGGACCTTTCAGCCTCCGCTGCAAACTCTTCTTTTATTTGTCTTTTTCTGAAGTACCAAACAACGGCAGAAGAGGCAAAAATAAATACTTGTAAATTAGGGTTTAGGGTTTAGGGTTTAGGTATTACGTCTCATCGTAGAGTTTGCCTCAGTCTTAAATTCTTTTATCTGTCGTGTGCATCTTCTGCTGCGGTGGCTCTCGTTGTCTTTGCTTGTACTGCTGCTGCTGCTGCTGTGGCTGCTGCTGCTGCTACTGCTGTTGCTACTGTT
>NW_013545438.1:0-1845 GCF_000499545.2 Eimeria tenella
GCTGCTGCAGCAGCAGCAGCCGCTGTGTAGCTGCTGCGCGGGGCGCCTGTGGCTGCTGGTTGCATGTGTCTAGGGTTTAGGGTTTACGGTTTAGGGTTTAGCCTTCAGCGTTTGTGCAAGCTGAAAAAGCATTTGTGTTTCCTTTTTGTATTTCTGCAGTCCGCCCTTTCCTAAACCTCGAGCAAAGATGATGGTGCGCCGCCATCCCAGCCCTAAACCCCAAACCCTAAACCGTAAACCCTAAACCCTAAACCCTAGAGCACTTCTTTCCTTCTCCAGCTCGCTCCTCCATACACTTCAAAGAAACGCCTAAAGACACAGAGGGCCCCTCTGGAGGCCCTGGGCTGTTTGTGGGGCTGACGTATCGAGGGTTTAGGCCCAAAACACAAAAAAGGGTTTAGGGTTTAGGGTTTAGGGTTCGGCGGATACCAGATCCAAGGGCTTCCTGCTTGCAGCTGCAGTGCATGCAGATCCAGCCCCTAACTACGAAGAAGCGCCTAGGGTTTAGGGTTTAGGGTTTAGGGTTTAGGGTTTAGGATTTGTGTGTGTCTTGCAGCAAGGGGAGGTTGGCCCTGGTATCTTAAAGCAGGGGGCCCAAGAGGACAGGGGAGACACTGCGCGCCTGGTGAGCGAGGGTTTAGGGTTAAGGGTTTAGGGTTTAGGGTTTAGGGTTAAGGTGTGTTATCTGGTAACGGAGTTGGAGCCTTTGGGAGCTAGCTAGCTTTCTAGCTAGCTAGTTAGCTAGCTGTGCTTCTGGCTCCGTGGCTAGCTTCTGACTCTCCTCAGGGTTTAGGGTTTAGGGTTTAGAGTTTAGGGTTTAGAGTTTAGGGTTTAGGGTTTGGTTGGCGCGTCTAGCCAGCTGCTGCTGGCTCTGTCGCTGTCGCCCTTCTTTGCTTTTACACTTTCTGTTTTTTTCGTTTATTAAATAATAAACAAATAAAATAAATGAAAAATTAAATTAAATTAAATAATAAATAATTTTATTGGGAAAGTGCGCAAAGGAGGCGCGGATCCAGTTGGGGTTTTGTAGGAGCAAAAGCTTGACACCTGTGCTGGTAGCCCTGCACCCCGCACACCCTAAACCCTAATTTAGGGTTTGGGGCTTGTCTGCGCCGCTACTCGCACTGGCGGCGCCTTCGTAAGCACGTTTGGTTGGGCGGAAACCCTGAGCGAGGGTTTGGAGATTGGCGGGGTGGTTGTTGCGTTTCGGCGCTGCGGGCGAAACCCCGTTTTAGGGTTTGCGGCTGCGAAACCCTGTTTTGGGGTTTGCAGCAATACTTCGTGGGCGCCGTCGCCGTGGGCGACCTCGTCAAGTCCACGCTGGGCCCCAAAGGCCTCGACAAAATGCTGCAGCAAATGCATGCAGAAGCAGCAAGAAGAGAAAAGCCCCTCGTCACCAACGACGGGGCCACCATTTTGAAGTCCGTGTGGCTGGAAAACCCCGCCGCCAAGGTCCTCGCTGGTGGGGCTAGGGTTTAGGGTTTAGGGTTTAGGGTTTGGGGGTTGGGGGGTGGGGTTTGCAGTTTATTATTGGCTGTTTTTTGAATTAAAGTCACGGAGTCGGCTTGCAGCTGCTGCAGCAGCAAAAGTGCCCCGCAACAACTCCCGCTGCTGCTGCTGCTGCTGCTGCTGCTGCTGCTGCACAGATTTGGCGCTGCAGCAAGACATGGTTTGCGGCGACGGGACTACAGGAGTTGTTGTTCTTGCTGCTGAGCTGCTGAGGGAGGCTGAGCAGCTTGTGGAGAAAAACATACATCCCCAGGTTAGGGTTTAGGGTTTAGGGTTTGGGGTTTAGGGTTTACGGTTTGGGGTTTAGGGTCTGGGGTTCCGGCGTGCGGCCGCGGG
>NW_013545439.1:0-2081 GCF_000499545.2 Eimeria tenella
CAGCTGTGGGGTGTACGTACAGCTGTGGGGTGTACGTACAGCTGTGGGGTGTACGTACAGGTGACTCTGGGGCCTTTCGACTGCTGCAAACTGCTGCTGGACTCTCGATCTGGAAAGGGTTTGAGTTTGTCGGAAAAGTTGGATTTGTTTTTCGTCGATTACGACATGATTCCCCTGCTCATTCATGTCCGCGAGGGCCTAGGGTTTAGGGTTTAGGGTTTAGGGCTTGGGGCTCAGCAACGCTGACTCTCCAGAAAGAAAAGTGCTTGGGCTATTTCAATTGCTGAGCGCGGGTCACTTCCAACGCTCAGCCTGCAGTCCTCAGGGTTTAGGGTTTAGGGTTTAGGGTTTAGGGTTTGGAGTCCCGCTGCATCTGTGCACAGGAGAACTACCTAGCCGCCATATCCCACGGGGTGCAGCAGCGGGGGGGCCCCCCGGGGACGCCCCCCAAGTTGACCCTGGGGGGCCCCCGGGGGCCCCCCAAGGAGGCCGGCAAGGGGGGCCCCCCTGGGGGCCCCCAGGGGGGCCCCTCTGCTGAGCTGGAGGGCCTCACGAGTTGTGCACGAGCTGCTCGTGCACTTTGCCAAGCCGACGTCGCCAACGCAATTTTGCGCTCCGTAAGCAGCAGCTTTGCATGCATGCATGCATGCATGCATGCATGCATGCATGCGCATTTGTGCATGCATCCATACATGCATTCATACATGCCATACATGTATGCATACATGCATGCATGCATGCATGCATTGATGCATGCATGCATGCGCATGCATGCGCGTGCATGCGCGTTTGTGGGGCGGCGCCGGGTGTACGTACACCGCAGACGCCTTGGGGGCTGGGGTGTACGTACACCTCAGCGCTGAGACTTTGTGGGGCCCCGCAGGCTCAAGACTGGTCCCTTCTTCCCACTTTGGGGGCCTTTTGCTGCGTCGAAGTCCCTGCTGCAGTCAGTCAAATTCAAACCAACATTTTCTGCTGCTCCCCGGGGGGCCCCGGGGGCCCCCAGCAGCACTTTGCTGCTGCTCCGCGGGGGGCCCCAGGAGCCCCCTGGCCTTTGGGGACCCCTGGCACCCCTGGGGGCCCCTGGGGGCTTCCTGGGGTCCCCTAAAGTGGCTTTTGGGGGGCCCCCAAGGAGGGTTTGGTGGGCCATAAGGGGCCTTTGGGGGCCCCTGGGGGCCCCGGGGGGCCCCCCGAGGAGTGCTGCTGCAGCTACTTGAGGGTTTATTATCTTTTTTGTTTTTATTTTTTGTATTTTTGTGTTTTTATTTTATTTCAGGTTCACAAAGTAAACGGCTTCATTCCTCGCGTGAACTTCCCGTCTTGGCTGGGCCGCAACAGGTAATGAGGGTTTAGGGTTTGGGGTTTAGGGTTTAGGGTTTGGGGTTTAGGGTTTAGGGTTTAGGGTTTGCGGAGTTCTGCTGTTTGCTGCTGCAGCACACAAACCAAAAACAAAAGGCTCTTTTCCGAGCTGCTGCTGCAGCTCCTCAAAACCCCCAGCGCGGGCTCTAGTGTGGGGGCTTTGAAGCTTTCGGGTTACTTGGACGCTCTTTACACAATGGCGAGGCTTTCTAGGGTTTAGGGTTCAGGGTTTAGGGTTTAGGGTTTAGGTTTTGGGGCTGGGGGCTGGGGGTCGGGAGTCCTTCCTTCTCGGCAGGTGCGCTTGCGGCGGTAGTGAGCCGGCTAGCGCGCGGGGACTTAGGGTCTAGGGTTTAGGGTTTAGGGTTTAGGGTTTAAGCTTTAGGGTTTAGGGTTTGGCCGCAGGCGGTGGCGCCGCTGGCCCACGAAGGAGACGCGCAAGAGACAGTGAAGAGGCTGGGGGTTTACGGCCTGAGGCGCGAGCACTTAGTGGACCACATGCAGAGTCTAATGTTGAAGAAGCAGGTGCCCTAAACCCTAAACCCTAAACCCTAAACCCTAAACCCTAAGCCCTAGGCGCTGGCGTCAGTGGCCTCAGCGCCGGGGGGAGAACACCAGCATATATAGGCAAAGCCTGCCTGCTGGACCCCAGACGCCCCGGCAATTGCTGCTGCTGCTGCTGCTGCTGCTGCTGCCGCTGCTGCTGCTGCTGCTGCTGCTGCTGC
>NW_013545440.1:0-2432 GCF_000499545.2 Eimeria tenella
CGCTCCCGCCGCTGCTGCTGCTGCTGCAGCTGCTGCAGCGGCTGCTGCTGCAGCAGCAGCAGTAACTAGAGCCTGATAGTCTTCACGAGATAAAGGACCGCCAAAAGCGACAAAACAGCAGTAAAGGCAATTACAGAAGACACCAAAATAAACACTGCGTGGCTGCTGCTGCCTTCTTCGTTTCCATTTTGCAAATTCATTCCGAATATCCCTGAGGCGCCACACGCGCACACCGTAAACCCTAAACCCTAAACCCTAAACCCTCGAGCGAAGCGTTGCAGCGCGACACCCAGGCAAGTCCAAGCTGCTGCTGCTGCTGCAAAGGCCCCGCGGCCGCAGAAAGGCCGTCCTGCGCACTGCGCACTGCCCGCCTTAGGGCCACTAGGGTTTAGGGTTTAGGGTTTGGCGCGTGCCTGAAATGGAAGTGCCCACAGCCAGTCCCGCAGCCAACAAAGTGGCAGCTAATTCAGATTTAATTAAAGAGTTTCGCATTACAGCCAAACGCAGAGTCAGCAGCCGCTCGCTGTCTTCTATGGAACCCTTCAGGTGGCGCACGCGGATCTTGAACTGCAAACAAACCCTAAACCCTAAACCCTAAGCCCTAAACCCTGAACCCTAAACCCTAAACCCTCGACCTGGAGTCCTGCAGCGTGCGCTGCAATACCGGCAGCACTGTATAGCAGTCGGGCGTCGACGGCTGATGCTTAAACGCCGATTCATAAGCCGTAAACCCTAAATCCTAAACCCTAAACCCTAAACCCTAAACCCTACTCCGCCGCTAGGGCCTTGCCTGGTCAATTTCTTGGTCGAAATACTCGAGGAGAATCTCAAGATCTGGATTAACCGCCTCCTGCATCGCGGCAGCAGCAGCAGCAGCAGCAACAGCAGCAGCAGCAAGTCAACAGCCAGCAACGATGCAAGCCTGAACCCTTCTGTGTGGTGCGACACGAGCTTCTGCTGCAGCGGTTTGCTGCTGCAGCGCTTCAGCAGCAGCACTGCAGCAGCAGCACTCCGGAGGGCCAGCGCTGTGGAGTGAAAAAGCCCCACGATCCCCGGCGGGCGTCCACAGCCGTCCAGCGCAAACCCCGAATCAGGGTTTCGGGTTTAGGGTTTGGGGCTTGCCTTGTCTGTGGGCTCGTCGTACAGATTGGGGTATTTGGCGTATTTGGAAAGTTCCATCCTTTGGAGATAAGTGTTGTTGCTGATGAGCTCATCAAAGGCCTTATCAAACGCGTCAACTCGGTCCTTCGCAGGCCAACAAACCCTAAACCCTAAACCCTAAACCCTAAACCCTCAACCCTCAACTGCGGCGGCTCTCCGCCAAGGGGCCCCCGGGGCCGCGAGGGCCTCTCTGGGGGCTGTGGGGCGCTCACGCGCACGCTGGCGCCGCGAGCTAGGGTTTAGGGTTTAGGGTTTAGGGTTACTTGGTAAAGGGAAATGGGCTCTTTCAGCGCGTGGAGGTCTTCCATCAAAAGAGACAAAAGTTCTCCCTTAGTGCGGGTCCTGTGTTGGGCCTCTCCGTACTTGCCTTCCAGGTAAAGAATGTCTGCAGCAGCAAACGCAGGACCTAGGGTTTAGGGTTTAGGGTTCGGGGTTTGGGGCGCGTTCGACGTGCTCAGGCCGGGGTCACTCCAGTGCAGCAGCAGCAGCAGCAGCGAGGGGCAGTACAAGGCCACAAAGAGAACAGGAGCAAAAGAGCAGCAGCGAAATTGAGAAGAGACACAGGCAGTAGCAAGGAGAGCAGCGGCTGCAGCAGGCAGCAGCAACTGCGGCAGCAGCAAAAGGGAATCCCACCTGCATTTAGCTGCTGAAATGCAGCAAAAAAGATGCACTCAAGAGCAGCAAACTCAAACGGCAGCTTGTGGCTGCCGCTGCTGCCCACAGAGCAGCAAGAACGAGACAGCAGCCCCGCCTCCCCCTCGCCCTCCCCCCCGAAGTCTTGGGGCCCCCCCGGGGGCCCTCCAGGGGGCCCCCCATTGGGGCCCCCAGGGGGCCCCCCGTGGGGGCCCCCATGGGGCCCCCCATTAGGCCCTCCACTGGGTCCCCCGTGGGGGCCCCCATGGGGGCCCCCCTGAGGGCCCCCGTGGGAGCCCCCGTGAGAGCCCACGTGAGGGAACCAATGGGGAGCCCCGTGGGAGGTCCCATGGGGGCCCCCGTGAGGGCCCCCGTGGGGGCCCCCGTGAGGGCCCCCGTTGGGGCCTCCTTGAGGGGCCCCGTGGGGGCCCTCATGGGGGCCCCCGAAGGTCCCCCCGCCGTTCCACGGGCTCAGAGCATCTCCATGGGGCCCCTGTACGCTCCCGTGGCCCCCGCCGGGGCCCCCATAGTCATCTGGGTGGGTCCTGGGGCCCCCAGTGGGGCCCTCTCGGGAGAAGCCTGGGGGCAAGTTTGCTGGGGGGGCCCCCAGGGGGGGCCTCGGGGGGGGCCCCCCCGCC
>NW_013545441.1:0-4817 GCF_000499545.2 Eimeria tenella
AAACCCTAAACCCTGAACCCTAGACCTTAAACCCTAAACCCCAAACCCTAGGCTTGCGCGCTGAGCCCTGGCTTTCGAAGCCTCAGGGTGCACGCCGGTCGCTCTCGCCGTACATGGTGGGGCCCCTACAGTCAAGCGTTTAGGGTTTAGGGTTTAGGGTTTAGGGTTTGGCTGTGTGAAATTTACCTTCTTTTGCTTTGGGGGCTAAACCTCTGCAGCAGCGGCAACGCCCGCTCTAAGCAAGAAGCCTGTTTGTCACTAAGTTCAATTTTGCGCTCCAGAGACGCGTCCCCTCGAGTCAACTCCGCCTGCACGCAAACCCTAAACCCTAAACCCTAAACCCTAAACCCTAAACCCTAAACCCTGAGCCCTACGCCCTAGGTTGGGCAGAGCCAAGCCCCTGGAGGGCCGCACTGCAATCTTTGGCGCAAGCTGGCAACCGTCTTTCTTTCTGTGCGCCATCCAAATGGTTTAGGGTTTAGGGTTTAGGGTTTAGGGTTTGGGCCTTGCCTGGAGGGAGCGGAACTCCTTGAGCCAGCTGTAAACCGCCTCCGCGGGTTTGCCAGCCCTCAGCAGCAAAACTCCGTAAACCCTAAAGAGTTCGGAGGAGTCTGAGATGTTTTGAGTTAAGAAGTGGAGGCAGCTGAGGGTTTGGCGCAAAATCCCAGCAGCAACCCCCTGCTGCTGCTGCTGCTGCTGCTGCTGCTGCTGCTGGGGTGTACAAACACCCTCCCGCTCCAACTTGAACAAAACCAACTCCTCCAAAAAGGAATAGATCCAGGGGTCAATGTGCGACTTCTGCAGGGTGCCACAGCGCACGCGGAAGGGTTTAGAGTTTAGGGTTTAGGGTTTAGGGTTTAGGGTCTACGGTTTAGGCTTCACGCCGCAGCGGCTGGTGCTGAAAGGGGCCAGGGCTGGACTAGTCTTAACACAGGGTGCCTAGGGCTAGGCCCTATGCAGCACAGGTTGACTGCAGCAAACCCTAAACCCTAAACCCTAAACCCTAAACCCTAAACCCTAAACCCTATGCGCTTTCATGCGGGGGCGTTTACTCACTGCCCGGGCCCCCTTGAACCCCGAACCCCCAGCAGCCGCTGCTAAACCCTAAGCCCTGCGGAGCCTCTGGGCGGGTCGCTGGGGGGCGAGGGTTTAGGGTTTAGGGTTTAGGGTTTGGCTGACTGCGTTGATTTCGACGAGGGCCCGCAGCCCGCGAGCTATGGCCTGCACATCTCTTAGACGAACTGATATCGAAATTAGGGTTTCCCAAACCCTCCAGTTTTCCCTGCGGTGTTTCGTGGCCTCCAGAATGCACTGCTGCGCGGCTTGCCACGCCTCGCGCTGCGCCGCAAACCCTAAACCCTAAACCCTAAACCCTAAACCCTAAACCCTGCGGGCAGCACTGGGAAGCGCGGCAGAGTTCCTTCTGCGAGTGCAGCAAGACGCGGCGCCTGGCCGCGGCCCGCCTGGCAGCGCGCACTACGTTCTGGGGCCTAGGGTTTAGGGTTTAGGGTTTAGGGTTTAGGACTTTGCAGTGAACTGCTGCGAGGTTCGCCCAGGCGTCCCCCTCTTGGGGCTCGATGGCCACAACGCGGGCGAAGGCCAAACGGGCTTCGTCGAATTGCTGCAGCTGCATGCAGCAGCAGCCAAGAGAAAACCAAGTTGCTGCATGCAAACAGTTTGCTGCTGCAGCTTGCTGCAGCGCAGCAGCAGCAGCAGCAAAGCGACCCCGAGACAGCTCCAGGCGCCCGAGGCCACGCTGCGCCCGCGCGTACCGCCGCCGCGACAGGTCCCTGCACACCACACCGCAAACCCTAAACCCTAAACCCTAAACCCTACACCCTAAACCCTAAACCCTCGCGCGAGGCTTCACACGAGCAAGACCCAACAGCCAGCAAGGTGTGCTCGGCTGGGGAACTTGCAACGGCCGGCGTCGGTGCAGTTAAAACCCTAAACCCTGAACCATAAACCCTAAACCCTAAACCCTAAACCCTAAACCCTAGAGCCAAACCCACCAGGCCTGGTTGTACAGGCTTTTCGCTCTTTCAGGGTTTTGCTGAACTTCCAAATCCGCCAAAGTGCACAAAAGATGAGGGGTGGGTCGAACCGCTATTTGCTTTTCCAGCTAAGCCGCACACATTCCAAACCCAACCCTAAACCCTAAACCCTAAACCCTAAACCCTAAACGCTGCACGGCTGCTTCAAGCGAAGAAAGGGTGCAGACTGCAAGGCCTAGGGAGACAGCCGCTCCATTATCAGTTTGAGATATTAGGCTTTAGGGTTTAGGAGTTGATGTTGAAAATTAGGGTTTAGGGTTTGATTTAAAATTAGGGTTTAGGGTTTGGAGTCTAGGGTTTACGAGATCGCGAGCATCTGCGCGGCGGTCTGCAGCAACAAGACAGTCAGCAGCTTCTTCCCACATCTGCAGCTCCGTGAACTTCTCAGCTGCCTGAAGTCCAAAACCCTAAACCCTAAACCCTAAACCCTAAACCCTAAACCCTTTAACCTAAGCCCCGTTTTGAGCTGCGGCTGCTGAGAAAGCCAAGTAGGCCAAACCCTAGAAATGCAACAAAACGTTTTTCTTGGATCCCCTAAACCCTTAACCCTAAACCCCAAACCCTAAATCCTTAACCCTAAACCCTAAACCCTAAATCCTTAACCCTAAACCCCAAACCCTCAGCAATATATCCCAAACCCTCAGGCTCACTGTGATAGTGGCTCCGATTCGCATCATCCGCATACCTGCAACAAACTACGGCGTCGCAGACCCTAAACCCTAAACCCTAAACCCTAGACCCTAAACTCTAAACCCTAAGCTTTAAACCCTTAATCGCGTCGCGCCTGAAGCTTGTCTCAGCCCATGCTTTAAGCAAACCCTCAGCCCAAAATCCCAAACCCCGAGCCCTCAACCCCAAACCCTAAACCCTAAACCCTAAACCCTAAACCCTGAAATATCTATTGTTCTTACCGACTTCCCGCTGCAGCTCCCACCAGCTATGGAGGTCCACCGCAAACAGCAGATTGAAGAGGCGGATGGGCGCAGGCGGGTCCGCGTCTGCCAGCGAAAGCCAAACCCTAAACCCTAAACCCTAAACCCTAAACTCCAAACCCTAAACCCTAAACCCTAAACGGTGTCCCAGACCGTGGAACCCGCTCTGGGGTCTGCAGGCGTCGTCAGCAAAGGCGTAGAGGGTTTGGGGGCTCGCTGCTCCGTGCGGCTGGCGCGGCGCGCAGGGTTTAGGGTTTAGGGTTTAGGGTTTACCGTCGAGCTGCTCCCTGAGGGCGTGCAGCTGCAGGCAAGCCCTCTCCACAGTTTTGCTGCGGTGAAACTCCGTGCTGCAGCGCAGCAGCAAAGCAGCAGAAAAGACGGCCCAGTCTGGGGCCAGCAGCAGCCCCTGGGCCTCAGCAGCAAACTCTGCAGGCTGCTGCTGCTGCAGCGCAGCCACCCGAGACGCGAAGTACGCCTTGCTGCTGCTGCTGCTGCTGCTGCTGCTGCTGCTGCTGCTGCTGGGGGACAGCGGGTCCGAGGAAGGCAGCACTAGCGCGCGAGACACCACAGCGCCAACCTCCTCCAGGGCCAGAGGGTCGTTGCCTGGGATTCCACAAACCCTAAACCCTAAACCCTAAACCCTAAACCCTAAACCCTGAACCCGAGGCCCTAAAGCTCGGCCGTAAGCTGCTGGGGTAGACTCGAAGCCTTCACCACCACAACAGAGATCACTGATTGCAGCACTGTGGCAGACTACCCCTCTAAACCCTAAACCCTAAACCCTAAACCCTTACACGGGCTGCTTTCTATAAGGGCTCTTGACTTAGCGAGGAGCAGCGCTTGCTCCACCACCCCCAGGGGCCGCTCAAAGGCATCCCAGTCAGCTCTGCAGCACAACCGCAAACCCTAAACCCTAAACCCTAAACCCTAAACCCTAAATGCCCAGCTTGTCCAAAAGCAAGGCGCTGGGGGCCCTATGGTTGGCCCCTTAGGGTTTAGAGTTTCAAACTGAGGCTGAGGGTTTTGCAGCACCGAAGCATCTCCCAGCAAAATTGAGTCTTCAGCCTAGGGTTTAGGGTTTAGGGTTTAGGGTTTAGGGTTTGCCAACCCCTCAGAAAGCTTGGGCCTCTCCATAATATCTGTATCTTCCCGCACATCTTCCAAACGCCACAACCGGCGTGGGAGGCCCCCCAATTCATTTGGGGGCCCCTCAGGGGCCTCTGAACCCTCTTCGGGGGCCCCCGGGGCCTCTGAACCCTCCTTGGGGGCCCCTGAACCCTCGTCGGGGGCCCCCGGGGCCTCTAAACCCTCCTTGGGGGCCCCTGGGGCCCCTGAACTCTCCGGGGGGGCCCCCAAACCCTCTTTGGGGGCCCCTAAACCCTCTTTGGGGGCCTCTAAATTCTCCTTGGGGGCCCCTAAACCCTCCTTGGGGGCCCCTGAAGACTGTTTGGGGGCCCCCACCAGCTCCTTGGGGGCCCCTGAGGAGTCTTTGGGGGCCCCGGAAGCTCCAAGGGAGGCCTCAGTGGTGGGGCGAACCTCATGCGCGGAGGGTTGCTGCTGCACGCCGCTGCTGCTGCTGCTGCTGCTGCTGCTGCTGCTGCTGGTTTTGCTGTGCCCCACGAAGGGGCCCTCCATAGTGGGCAGCTGCCTGGGCGCGGGGAGGAGGGGCCCCTCGGTGGGGTCCTGGGGGGCCCCTGCTGCTGCTTCGGGGGGGCCCCCGGGCGCCCCTGCTGCTGCTGCTGCTGCTGCTGCTGCTGCGGGGCCCCCCCTGGACCTTCTGGAGGCCCCCACAACCAGCTGCGGCAGCAGCTGCTGCTGGTACTTGCGGCGG
>NW_013545442.1:0-2579 GCF_000499545.2 Eimeria tenella
AGCAGCCGCGGACCCAGCAGCAGCAGCAGCAGCAGCAGCAGCAGCGCCGCGGTTCGAGGAGCTGGACGGCGAGGAAGCAGATGAGCAGCTGACAGCAGCAGAACTGAAAGAAAGGGGAAATTGTGAATTCAAAAGAGGCCAAGTGTCTGCTGCGCTGCAGTTGTATGCAGCAGCAATTAACAAACTTGAAAAAGAAACTGAAGAAGTCGAGGCCCAGCTAGACGCCCTCGAAATCCGCGCGGAGCAGCTGCAGCAGCAGCAGCAGCAGCAGCAGTGCGAGGGGGAGCAGGGGCGGCAGGAGGCGGGGGAAGAAAAGGGCGAGAAAGAACAGCAGCAGCAAGAGGAACAGCAGCAGCAGCAGCAGCAGCAGCAAGGGGAGCAGCAGCAGGAGCAAGACCCGCGGGAGCACCCTGCTGCTCATTTGCTGCCAGAGAAAGATTTGCTGCAGTACCGGCAGCTGCTGCAGCAGGTGCAGCAGCTGGACGAGATGCATGCAGTTCTCAAGAGCAACAGGCAAGCTGCTGCTGCTGCTGCTGCTGGAGTTGCTGCTGCTGCTGTTGCTGGAGTTGCTGCTGCTGGAGCTGCTGCTGCTGCTGCGCATGAGTTTGCTCCTGTTTCCCTCATTTTGTTTCTGCTGCACATTGTCTAGCTTGCTGCTGTTTGCTGCTGCTACTGCTGCTGCGCACGGATTTGCTTTTGTTGCCCCCCGTTTGCTTCTGCTGCTAGTTACATCCCTTGCTGCTCTTTGCTGCTGCTGCTGCTGCTGCTGCGGCTGCTGCAGGGCTTTGTGCCATCTGCACTACGGGGCGTTTGACTTGGCCGTCGCGGACAGCACAGACGCCATCCGCGCAAACCCTAACTACGCAAAGGTAAACCCTAAACCCTAAACCCTAAACCCTAATTTCCAGACTCAGGCCGCGGCTTCGAAACCCGCGGCATCCACGAGTCGGCAGAAAGTACAGCAGCAGACTGCTGCAGCAAGTAGAGCCGCAGCGCCGCAGTGCTAGGGTTTAGGGTTTAGGGCTTAGGGTTTAGGGTTTGGGGTTTAGGGTTTGTGTGTGTAGGGTTACTTGCGGCGCTTCCGGGGCTATGAGGGGAAGAAGAAGTGGCATGAAGCCCTCAGCGATTTAAACAAGGCCATCGAGCTGGACCCCAAACTAGCGTAAACCCTAAACCCTAGTCCCCAAACCCTAAACCCTTAACCCTAGTCCCTAAACCCTAGGCAGCCCCTGACGTCCCAAGTCTCTGCTTCCAGCGTTGCTGCCCTCCCCCATATGTTCGCCAGCAACCCCGTCCGCTGCGGTCTAGGCTTCAGGGTTTAGGGTTTAGTGTTTAGGGTTCAGGGTTTAGGGTTTAGGGTTCAGCGATTAGTGTTTAGGGTCTAGAGTTCAGGGCTTAGGTTCCAGGGTTCAGGTTTCAGGGTTTAGGCTCCAGGGTGTAGGGTCCAGGGTTTAGGGTTCAGGGTCCAGGGTGCAGGGTTTAGGGTCTCGGGTTCAGGGCTTAGGGTTTAGGGTTTAGGGTTTAGGGTTTGCGCAGGGAGAGCTACGCGTCGGAGCTGCGTCGCGTGAAGCGGGAGAGCGAGCAGCAGTTCGAAAAAGAAAAAGAAGAAATGATTTCAAAATTAAAAGATTTGGGAAACTTCGTTTTGGGAAAAGTTGGATTATCTCTCGACAACTTCAAAGTTGAACAAAACCCTCAGACCGGCAGCTACAACATCCAGTTCCAGCAAAACCCTAAACCCTAAACCCTAGCTGGCCCCGCGCGCTCCCCGCCCACCGCCTAGCTCTCCACAAACCCTAAATCCTAAACCCTCGAGCGCGGCAGGCCTGCGGGCTTCCGAGCTGGCACCAGCGAATGTGGGCTACAACTAAACCCTAAACCCTAAACCCTAGGCGCCTCCAGACAGAACGGCGGAGGCCCTCCAAACACCCCGCGCGAGAGCCTCCGCCGTTCTTTTCATCCCCTAAAACGCAAACCCTAAACCCTAAAACCCTAAACTCTAGACGAAACCCTCGAGGCGGAGGGAGCTGCAAGCCGGGGACGCGGCTGCGGGCCCCGCTAAACCCTAAACCCTAGACCAGCGAATAGTTTTAAAATTTCGAGACAACAGCGACGCGTAAGCCCCAAACCCTCACGCCCACGCGCCGCGAGGCAAACCTTTCGCTGCTGCTGCAGCAGCTGCAGCAGCAGCAGCAACAGGTCCTGCAGGTGTATGTACACCTCAGCTTTGCGGTGTATGTGCGCCTGGTGTATATACACCGCAGCAAAGACCATTTCAGTTTTGCCCTCAAAGTTTTATTTGTTTCGAAAAGGCATGCAGGTTTGCTGCTGCTGCAGCTGCAGACAGAGCTGCTGCTGCTCTCACTGCTGCCGCTGCTGCTGCTGCTCTCACCGCTGCTGCTGCTGCTGCTGCTGTGAGTCGTCGCCGTTGCATGCGGGGGCAGGGCAGAGGTTTGCTGCAGTGTCAATGATGAAGTTGGGGAGAGCAGTCTTGGGTTGCTGCTGCTCTTTGCTGCCGCTGCTGCTGCTGCTGCTGTCTGCTGCAGCAGCAGCAAAGGCCCGCCGCAGCAGCAGCCCGG
>NW_013545443.1:0-1785 GCF_000499545.2 Eimeria tenella
GCTCCTGCCGCAGCTACTGCTGCAGCCGCTGCTGCACGTGGCAGCAGCAGCTGCATGCAGACGCATTGGAACAGCAGCAACGCGAAAAGCAGCAGCAGCAGCACACTCACAACCACTGCAGCCGCAACACCACTGCTGCAGCAGCAAAACCAACGCCAGGAGCAGCAACAGCAGCAGCAGCAACAGCCGCAAAAGACAGGCCAGGACCCCGCCAACACCAGAACCAGCAGCAGCAGCAGCAGTAAAAGCAGCAGCAGAAATAGCAGCAGCAACAGCGGCAGCAGCAACAGCAGCAGCAGCACCTGCTCGAGCAGCTGAATGGCCTTCTGCGTGTCTTGGGGCACTCCCTCGCCTCTCAAGTGCAGCAAAGCCAAATCCCTTAAGGCAGCTCCCATTTTGCTGCTGCCTGCTTTCTGCAGCAGCTCTGCCATTCGCCTGCAAACCCCAAACCCTAAACCCTAAACCCTAAACCCTAAGCCCCAATTCCAAACCCCAGCCCTGGCACTTGAAGACTTAGCTTCAAACGCTAAACCCTAAACCCTAAACCCCAATGTCTGAGACTTTAAGGCGTGGGGCAGAGGCAGCCGCAAAAAGCTTCACCGCTTTGTGGCTTCGTCGGAAGCATTTTGCTGCTGCTGCTGCTGCTGCTGCTGCTCTATCAGCTTGGCGAGCTCGTAAGACGCAACGGGGTCATCATTTTTGGCCTGGACCTCCCAGTACTGCATCACGTCTTCCTACATCAAAAACCCTAAACCCTAAACCCTAGCCCCCTAAACCCTAAACCCTAAACCCTAAACCCTAGCCCCCTAAAACCTAAACCCTAAAGCTTGAGGCTTGACTATCTGCAGCAAGCGCTGAAGACCCGCTGTCTGAAGTGGGCTGCACATACACCTGGAAGTCTACTTCTGGCCTCTCAGCTGCTGCTGCTGCTGCTGCTATTGGAAATGCTGCTGCTGCTACTACTGCTGCTGCTGCTACTACTGCTGCTGCTGCTGTGTCACCTGCTGCCCTGCAGCATTTTGCTGCTCCCGGTGCTCCGTCTTGGTGTAGTGAGAAAGCCGGGCAGAGGGCGGCAGCTGCAGCAGCGGGATTTGAGGGTTTCGCTGCTGCTGCTCAGCCACAACTTCTGCTGCTTGCTGTAGCAGCAACCGCACCAGCAGCAACCGCAGCAGCAAAACGCCCCCACACATGCAACGAAACGCGCAGCAGCACTTTGTACAGCTGCAGCGGCAGCTGGAGGCATTGTGCAGCTCTCAGCAGCAGCAGCAGTGCAGCAGCAAAAGCGGCAGCAGCAGCAGCAGCAACTGCAACAGCAGCAGCAGGCACCCTTGCCTTGTACAGCCCTAGAGCCGCCCAACAGTCTGGCTCAACTCCATCCCCGAAGAGCAGCCTGCAGCGCAGCATGAAGTAATAAAAAAAGTTCAAGCAGCAGCAGCAGCAGCAACTGCAGCAGCAGCAGCAGCAGAAGCAGGAACCCACCGGAAGCCGGTGGCGAGGATCGACGGGATGTAGCCAGTGAGGGCCCCCAAGAACTGCAGCTGCGCAGCTGCTGCATCGCTTTGCTGCAGCAGCAGAGGCAGAGCAGCAAGCACAAATAGCAGCAGCAGCAGCAGCGGCACATCCAGCGACAGCAGCAGCAATACATCCAGCGAGAGCAGCAACAGCAGCAGCAGCAGCAGTAGCAGCAGCGTCACAACCGCTACATGGGTGCCCAATCATTTACGCAAGCAGCAGCAACAGCAGCAAAGGCAGCAACGAAAACAGCCGACAATCACTGGCTTTTCT
>NW_013545444.1:0-1550 GCF_000499545.2 Eimeria tenella
CTGTCTGCTGCATTTGCTGCTGCTCCTACTGCCGTTGTTGCTGCTGCTGCAGGTGGCCAGCAGATGAGGGCCCCCCACAGCAACAGCAGCAGCAGCAGCAGCAGCAAAAACAGTACGGCTTAATATCTCCGCCGAAACCCTCTGCCCCAGACCGCCGGCTTCGCTTCTGGACCCGCACTGAGGTCACGCTAAACCCTAAACCCTAAACCCTAGCCCCCGAAACCCTGAGCCCTAAACCCTTAAGCCCAGGACCCAAGGCCCTAAACCCTAAACCCCTAATTGAGCTCTTTGCAAGGTGTTTCTGTACGGCTGGTTGTTTAGGGTTTAAGCTGGCTGCTTAGGGTCTAGGGTTGAGGCCCTAGGGTTTAGGGTTTAGGGTTTAGGGTTTAGGGTTCAGGCTGTTTCTCCTTCAGGAGGCGCTTTTGCTGGAAGGCGTCAAGAGGTTTGGCAAGGGCAGCTGGAGGGAAATTCAGCAGGTGATAAACCCTAAACCCTAAACCCTAAACCCTCGTGATTAGATGCTGTCGGCGTCAGCGCCAGACCACACAGCGTTTGCATCGGCTCAGGAGAGGAGGGTCTAGGGTTTACAGAGGCTATATTTGCGGCCAAGAGTTCACTACTGTAGGCCTTAGGGTTAAGGGTTTAGGGTTTAGGGTTTAGGGTTTAGGGCTTGTCTTGTGTATACAGGAGCACCCACAACTGCGCCAGTTCAGCAACGTGCAGCTCAAAGACAAATTTAGAAATCTGCAAAGACATTTGCAGGCTTCTGAATTCTAAAATTGAGGGTTTAGGGTTTAGGGTTTGGGTTTAGGGGCCGAGAACTTGACCCTTGGACAACAGCAGCAACGCCTACAGCGGCAGCAGCAGCACCGTCCCCTTAAACGTGACGACAGCAGCAGCAACAGCAGCAGCAGCTGCTGCAGCTGTAGCACAAGAAACCCAGGCAGCAGAAGCTGCAGCAGCAAAAGCTGCAGCTGCAGCACACGCAGCAACAGAGGCAGCTGCAGCAGCAGGGTCATCAGCAGCAGAAGCTGCTCCAGCAGAAGCTGCGGCTGGAGCAGCGGAAGCTACAGCTGCAGCAGCAGAAGCTGCAGCTGCAGCAGCAGAAGCTGCAGCTGCAGCAGCAAAGGCTGCAGCTGAAGCAGCAGAAGCTGCAGCTGAAGCAGCAGAAGCTGCAGCTGCTGCAGCAAAGGCTGCAGCTGAAGCAGCAGAAGCTCAGCTGCAGCAGCAAGAGCTGCAGCTGCAGCAGCAGAAGCTGCAGCCGCAGCAGTGGAAGCTGCAGCAGAAGCAGCAGAAGTATCAGCGGCAGAAGCTGCACCTGCAGCAGAGCAAGCTGCAGCTGCAGCACCAGAAACTCAGGCAGCAGAAGCTGCAGCAGCAGAAGCTGCAGCAGCAAAAGCTGCAGCAGCAGAAGCTGCAGCTGCCGCTGGAACAGCACAAGCTGCAGCTGCAGCAGCAGAAGCTACAGCTGCAGCAGCGGAAGCTGCAGCTGCAGCAGCAGAAGCTGCAGCTGCAGCAGCAGAAGCTGCAGCTGCAGCAGCGGAAGCTGC
>NW_013545445.1:0-1441 GCF_000499545.2 Eimeria tenella
CCCCCAGGGGGGCCACGGGGGCCCCCCTGGGGGCCCCCCTGGGGGTCCCCCTGGGGGCCCCCCTGGGGGTCCCCCTGGGGGCCCCCCTGGGGGACCCCTTGGGGGCCCCCAACTCCTTCAAGCCTGACGGGTACTTGCGACTTTCGTTTAGCACTTTGAGGGGCCCCCTTTGGGGCCCCCTTGGGGGCCCCCTTTGGGGCCCCCTTGGGGGCCCCCTTGGGGGCCCCCCGAGGGGTTTTCATATGGGGGCCCCTAAGGGGGCCCCTAGAGGGGCCCCTAAGGGGGCCCCTAGAGGGGCCCCTAAGGGGGCCCCTCGTGGGGCCCTCGTCTTGAGGGGGCCCCCCTTCTACAGGAGACCCTAAAGATGGGAGGGTTTGGGAGCGGCGATGAGCTGAAGCAGCAGCACAAACCCCAAACCCTAAACCCTGAACCCTAAACCCTAAACCCTAATCCCTAAACCCCAAACCCTAAACCCCAAACCCTAAACCCTAAACCCTAAACCCTGCAGCAACAAAGACGTACCCTCTCGCAAACGAATGGAGGCCCTTGAAATCCCCCACTTAATACTTTCTACAGTTCTCGAAACTAAGGGGGCCCCCTGGGGGCCCCCTTTTCGCCCCTCCCTTGGCTTTTCAGCTGTACCCTTTTCGCTGCGGCTCTTTCGTAAGGGAGGGCCCCCTGGGGGCCCCCCTTGAGTGTCCCCTTGGGGGGCCCCTTGGGGGCCCCCTTGGGGGGCCCCTGGGGGCACTGTGGGGCCTTCTTGGGGGCCCCCCTGGGGGGCCCCTGGAGAGCCCCTTGAAGATGAACCACCTTGGGGGCCCCCAGGAAAGGGGGCTCCCTGGGTATCTGCAGAAGTACCCCTTGAGGCCCCCTTCTCCTTGTGGGGCCCCCCTGAGGGGCCCCCCTGGGGGCCCCCTTGGGGGCCCCCCTGGGGGGCCCCCAGGGTTTGAGTGGGTTGTTTGGTTGTGAAAGAAATGGGAGGAGGAAGTTGGCGAGTGCACAGAAGAGCTGGTGAGGTGTACGTACACTCCAGCAGCAGGTAAGGGGATGATGGGGGCAGGAACGCGTCTGCAGCAGCAGCAGCAGCAGCAGCAGCAGCAGCAGCAGCAGAAGCGAGAGATGGGTGTGCGCAGGCGCGACAGACCACAATCAGCAGCAACGGCGTGTCGCTCACCTGCAGCAACAGCAACCGAAGCACCAATAGCAGCAGTAACAGCAGCAGCAACAGTAGCTGCAACAGCAGCAGCAAAAGCAGCTGCTGCAGCTGCAGCAGCAGCTCACTTACGGGCACTTTCTTTGTCCTTAAAGAATGCCCTCAGCAATCCTGGCCTTCCCCAGTGAGAGACGCCCTCAAGTCCAGCAGCAAAAGAGAGACGAGCAAACACATTTTCTGGTGATGCTGCAGCAGCAGCAGCAGCAACAGCAGCAGCAAAGGCAGGCA
>NW_013545446.1:0-1234 GCF_000499545.2 Eimeria tenella
GGCGGAGGCGCTGCGGCTGCTGCTGCTGCTGCAGCAGCAGCAGCAGAAATCCCCAACATTTCGAGAAACTCCGACTCTTTTATTATTCTAATGTGGCCCCCCTTTTGCTGCTGCTCTGCTGCTTTCCTAAACTTCGCCCCCATCTCCACGGGCCTCCCGTCTTCTAAGACAGAGCCCACCACCAGCAAGTCCGTGCGCCCAGAGACCTGCGCCCCAAACCCTAAACCCTAAACCCTAAACCCTAAACCCTAAACCCTAAACCCTAGAAACTGAGTCTTGAAGGCCATGTAAAGCCTGCACGGCACAGCGCTCTTACGTGCAGGGCTGAAGTCCACGCGATAAGCCCTAGACACCCGAATGCCAAGGCCTAAACCCTAAACCCTAAACCCTAAACCCTAATTCATAAACCCTAAACCCTAGACCCCGAAACCCAAATCGCAAACCCTAAAGACGCACGAAGCCGCTTCAGCGGCTTCGTACGTAGCATGAATAGAGGCCAGCGCTTCCAATTTAGGAATGAGGGTTTAGGGTTTAGGGTTTAGGGTTTAGGGTTTAGGGTTAGGGTACCGCCGTGGTGACGGAGCCGCCGTTCTCTAGAATTTTTTCTACAGCTTCTTCTCGACTCATTTGCTGCAGCACTCCTGTCAACACAACCTTCTTTCCGCACAGTTTGCTGCTGCTGCTGCTGCTGCTGCTGCTGCTGCTGGGTTTGGTTTTAACTTTTTTGGGGGACTTCTGGGTGGCTGCTGCAGCAGCAGCAGCAGCAGCAGGTTTGCTGCCCTCAGCAGCAAACGGCAGTTTGCGTTTCTTTGTGGAGGAAGTGGGAGAGCCTTCACCGGAGAGCACAAACCCTAAACCCTAAACCCTAAACCCTAAACGCTAAACCCTAAACCCTGATCCCTTAGCTCTAAACCCTAAACCCTAAACCCCTTCTAAACCCTCGGCCGCTTGATGCACCTTCACTTGAGTCACACAGCCTTCTGTAGCTAAACTTTCAGCCCCCTACATTAGATCTAAACCCTAAACCCTAAACCCTAAACCCTAAACCCTACTTTTACCTTCTTGTTTGGCTGAGTGTGGCTCGTTGTCGACACTCATAGCTGCGGGCTCGCTGCCAGCATTTGCTGCTGCTGCTGTTGCTGCTGCTGCTGTTTCTGCTGCTGCTTCCTCTGCCGCCTCCTCCTTTGCCTCGGCGTCAGCAGCAGCAGCAGCAGCAGCAGCAGCAGCAGAAGCA
>NW_013545447.1:0-7597 GCF_000499545.2 Eimeria tenella
ATTCCAACATCCATGGCGTAGCTTCTAGAGACCGGCGGTGGGAGAGCATATCAAGCATTCGACTTTTGTGAATACTTTGGAAACAATAAAGTGGCTCATTTTTGCGTGTTATATCCGCTTATCCCCCTTGTTCTGAAGAGCAATACGTTTTTGACGTGTCGCCTTCTCGATGTTTACTGCCGGGCCTTTTGATTTTCCCAGCACAAAGGCTTCTCTATGCATAATACCCTCCCAAGGCAACGCACAAACACATCGTTTTAGTGCATTGATGTGTTTTTTAAAATCCTGCATTGGTTTATTGGCCCCTAAAGAAGGACGCTGCTCGAATTTATCATGAGAACTGGCTAAGACGCTAGTGTAACTTTTTCTTCTGCACATGATAAAACGCGACGTAGTTAATGCAGAGAGTGCGCTGTGCCCACGAGAAATCTTTGATTTGTGGATCTAGTTGCTGCACTGAAAATGATGAACAGTGTATCCTCCTGTTTGCCATACCGACATTGTAGATACTGTCGCAGTAGGCGAGTGATTTGCGCTCTGTCCTCTTCTACGGTCCTATGCGAGAATTTCCCCAATGCATCTAGGCCAAGCATGGTGCTGGCTATGTAGGCATCAGCGTTTGCGACACGTTGCCCCCTCCTATAGCTTTGTTCTTCTCCGTGCAGCCGGTGCGTGCATGCAGTTCGACGCTTCATGGTTTTGGGCACAGAGCAGCACGTGCTCAAAAGACGCGTAAACGGTATCCTTGTCGTTGTGCCATTTGCATCGAATTGATCTGCGCAAATGTGCACAATGTCTTGGGGCTTTGGGGCGATTTTCGAGTAAACGCTTCAGCGGAAACTGGCGCTGGCGCTTGTGGCAGTCAAGACAACTGCAAAGAAGCCGTTATAAAGTGACGCCTAATTTGTTGCCGAGCAACTCTTGGGCTTACTGTTGGGGACGAACAACATATTTGATGCTTAGCCGCAGCTAACCTGTCTGAACATTGACGATTTGGTTGCAAACGTCTCAGTACATTCAACGTTTTTCTTGGGGGCGGAGTATCTATGGGATAGTAGAAGGAAATGTGCCAATATGCAATGGTCGCTTCATTGTGCGGTATGCAGCAAGTATGTGAAGGCACGACATTGAGGGCGTCGGACGTGGTGACCACCTGGGCTTGTTTGTGAGGCAGTTGCTGCGAATGATTGATGCGGAATGCGTTCAATTTTCGTGTCTCGACTAACTGCTAGCACGAAGCTGGAGGTGTTTGCTGGGGAGCAGTTTGTGTCAGGGTAGTACACAAAGACGCGTGTGTCAAGTGCGTCTTCTGCCCACCCAAGGTTTCCAAATGTACTACGTTGCTGGAAATTCACGGTTGTGGTCTTGTCTTTGCATTGCGTTAGGGCTGCGATGAAACGCGTAGCCGCCGAGCTCCAGGTCAAAAACCGCCAAAGCGCCTGGAGCGGTGTACACCCCTCAGATGGTCCTTCGTTGACCGTAGCAGCTGTGTGTCGTTTGAGCGAAGTATATGCCGTTGGACTTAAGGTGACGTTCATTTGTATGTTTGGTGGGGTTCCGGAGTAGTGAGAAAGTGGTACTGTCACGTACGAAAGTTTTGAACTCTTGCAGTCCCTCACTCGTCAGCAGAGATAAACAGAAACCTTTGGCGGCCTCCTGCACACCATACGCGATTCGCCACGTGCCTGAGCAGGCTTTGTCGCTGCTATGCGTCGTCATAGCTACGTCACATCTTGGAGGCAAGACGTTTTGAGGCGTTGTTGTGACAGGGAGTAAGACTTAGTAAAGAGGATGTGACAGGTACTGGTGGCGGGTTCGTCGATGCACTACGTTTATTCCTATTGACTGGCTGAGCTCATCCGACGTTTTGTGCACGATGACGTATGGTGTTATACCAAGTGTTGCTGTTAGTAAGAATGGTGCGTTGGACAGGTGAATGAGACAATGTACTCTTTGGCAACCGTTTGGCTATCGTCATAGTTTCCAAAGTAAGTAGGACGTTGGGCACCCGGTTTTGCCCTCGACAGTCCTTGTGGCAGATATTCTGTTTCCTTGAAATAGTGTGTAGAGCTTGAAATCGTTGCATGTTTCGAGGCTTCCGCTTTCAAAAAAATCGTGTATCCAAGTACTGGGAGGTGATATGCAACTGCTTGCTGTTTGCAGGCGAAGAGAACATATTATTTGCTGTGTAGCCGTCAACCGCAGTGACATCTGACAGTTCCAGATGAAACTGCGCCTTCTTGCAAAGCCCGTGGGTGCAAGCAATGCGACGGTTCGTGTTCCTCGCTGCCACATACGAAGTGATTATAGGGACCTAACATGGCATTGATTTCATGCTTCGTGTACTTTTCATGCCATACAGAATTCCAGAGCTCTTCAATTCGTCAACGTTGAGCTGCGTTCCTCAGACGATGTTGATTATATGTCTACAACGAGGTTGAGCTTTACATTGTAGAAGAAATCGCTTACAAGCACCATTTTTAAAAGTCCGTTTGTTTGCCATGTAGTATTGAAGCCATCTGTCCAGGACAAACCTCGTGATTACACGTTGCGACCTATTGACCGTTGAGACGTTAACCAACTCTCACACCCAAGGCTTCGTCTTAGCACAATCATCCAGTTACTTGAAATTGAGAGGGACTCTGATTTGCGTGAAGCAAGGGCGCGTGCATGAGGTACCCACTCTTTTGTGGCATGCAGCGAGTGTGTTCAGAGATATGACCTGAAATGTTCATGGCTGGGTTTCAGGCTTTAGCACCGCGTGTGAATTTCTCAGTTGGTCAAGTTCTGTGGACTCCAAAATGGGACCCTGTTTTATAGTGTCGTTGAGTATTAAGTCCCCCCAGCGAGGTAGAGATCAGTGTGGCGCAGTTCTTGTCAGTGCGCTGTGCAGGGCGGCGAGTGCTGCTTTGCTGTTCTATTCGTTCAGATATTTCAAACGTCTTTGGCTGCCGTCGCCATTTGCTTTTGCTGGAGTCGTCAAATTTCAGCTAGGCGTGTAAAATGGAGAAAACACTTGTACGAACAAAGCAATGATAAACCAAGTCTCAAATGACGAAAAGTGTGCCAAAAAACGTGACCCAGACGTCTGTTAACCGAAGCACCTACATAGAGTTCAAGCAAATACTGGCAACTGTATGCGTAGAAGAAAGGCGTGATCACCAGGGAGTAAGCGTCTACGTAGAGAATGCCTCGCGCACCGCTCAACACCTGAGCAATGCATTGGTGTTTGCTCTAGCTCGGCGCTGCAATCGTTGTGATACTTATACAACATGCGTGACAACATCTTTCCTGCCTATCAAGCGGCCTCGCTAGTATGTGGTTTCGTGTGAATACATAGCAGACAAGCATCCTGATGTGCTTTCGTAGTTAATGATCTGTGGTGCACACATACAAATGATCTGTCTAGTATGTTTTTCGTAAATGACGAGAACTGTGATCGGCATTCGTAGTTACTGCTCTGTAGTGCACACATAAATAATTGCTATTGTGGTGGTTTGCTTATTGTATCGGCCTAGTAGCTATAGTCGTGGGCGAGAGGCACTTTTGCTTGTGCTTTCGGACGTTGCATGTAAGGACTGGGGAGCAAGCGTGCGTTTCCTTGTCATGGCGAAGTTCTGCGTGACACTTGCTATGTGGTCTCTTCAGCTAATATGGCACGTTGTGCATTTGGTAGACGTTGAGGTATCTCTCCGCAGCCTGTACGTCAATGCATCATAACGTTTCATTTTTATTGCGTCAGTTCCAAACGATTGGAAGACGTTCTAGAGGTTTTGTTTGTGTGAATGACGTGCTGTAGTAGTCAAGACGAACTTTGCAGCTCCCGTCACAGATCCAGCGAACAGTATTTTCTCGACGTAAATTCGCCAGTGGTTGCATATTTTTTGTCCAGGTAGTTGCTTGTCAGCGCAGATGAAGGATATATGCAGAACACTTGCTGATTGCACAGCAGACTCTTTGCTGGTCGTGTGTTTCTTGAGGGTGCTCCTGCGGACCAAACTATGTTACGATAAATGAGAAGCGACGATATATCAGAAAAGGCATTCGAGTGTGTGATCTTTAAAGCCAGTATGTGAAGGCATGGAGTGTGAAATTTTCGTTGGTTGACGTTGTAGAGTTTTGAAGCTAGCGCGGGTTCGTTCATTCAGTCCTTTTCGTAAAGTGGCGAATGTAAGCCTGCTTGTCTGTCGCTACACGAGTAGCTGCTGCGAGCAACGTGCGGGTGGAGTTCTTGGTTTTGCAACGTTATTCCTTGTGTGGCGTGTAGGACGGCAAGTGCCCCGCGGCTGTTCGATTCATTTGTATGTACGTCATTTGTGTGTTTTGCTCTGTGGATATGATCGCGGGATTCGCGTTGGGAATCTGGTGAGGCATATAACGAATCAATGACTGACGCTCGCCTACGCGGCTAGGACGATCGAAGAAACACCTGGTAGACGCTTGCTGCTGACAGAGGCTTCACTTTGCGTGAAGTGATATCGGCAGACACACTCAAAGTTGAGGGTGCGATACTTGTTGTTCGCGAGTGTTGATCACGTTGGGAAAGCCTGTCCACTATTACATATCTCCGTTCGCAGGCAGATATCAAAAACGTATTCAGCGGGTCGTTGCGCGTGCACTGTAGTCACATTTCTGTCTAGTTCGTCCTTGCGGTTGCTAAACAGGAGCTGGAGGTCGTTTGAAACTGTAGCACTTTGCAAACAGAATTTGTCGTGTCCAGCAAGTAAGCCCCGGAATGCGTCAGGCTTTCAAATGGATAAACCCGCGACCGTGCTTTACGTTTTGCTAGCTCTTGATGCCTAGATCCTTGTGATTTCTTGCACGTGTGTGACGACGTGCGGCGTACACGTCAACTGAGCTTGTGGCTAGGATGTTTCGCTGAACTGAAAATGATGAACAGTGTATCCTCCTGTTTGCCATACCGACATTGTAGATACTGTCGCAGTAGGCGAGTGATTTGCGCTCTGTCCTCTTCTACGGTCCTATGCGAGAATTTCCCCAATGCATCTAGGCCAAGCATGGTGCTGGCTATGTAGGCATCAGCGTTTGCGACACGTTGCCCCCTCCTATAGCTTTGTTCTTCTCCGTGCAGCCGGTGCGTGCATGCAGTTCGACGCTTCATGGTTTTGGGCACAGAGCAGCACGTGCTCAAAAGACGCGTAAACGGTATCCTTGTCGTTGTGCCATTTGCATCGAATTGATCTGCGCAAATGTGCACAAAGTAGGCTGTCTTGGGGCTTTGGGGCGATTTTCGAGTAAACGCTTCAGCGGAAACTGGCGCTTGTGGCAGTCAAGACAACTGCAAAGAAGCCGTTATAAAGTGACGCCTAATTTGTTGCCGAGCAACTCTTGGGCTTACTGTTGGGGACGAACAACATATTTGATGCTTAGCCGCAGCTAACCTGTCTGAACATTGACGATTTGGTTGCAAACGTCTCAGTACATTCAACGTTTTTCTTGGGGGTGGAGTATCTATGGGATAGTAGAAGGAAATGTGCCAATATGCAATGGTCGCTTCATTGTGCGGTATGCAGCAAGTATGTGAAGGCACGACATTGAGGGCGTCGGACGTGGTGACCACCTGGGCTTGTTTGTGAGGCAGTTGCTGCGAATGATTGATGCGGAATGCGTTCAATTTTCGTGTCTCGACTAACTGCTAGCACGAAGCTGGAGGTGTTTGCTGGGGAGCAGTTTGTGTCAGGGTAGTACACAAAGACGCGTGTGTCAAGTGCGTCTTCTGCCCACCCAAGGTTTCCAAATGTACTACGTTGCTGGAAATTCACGGTTGTGGTCTTGTCTTTGCATTGCGTTAGGGCTGCGATGAAACGCGTAGCCGCCGAGCTCCAGGTCAAAAACCGCCAAAGCGCCTGGAGCGGTGTACACCCCTCAGATGGTCCTTCGTTGACCGTAGCAGCTGTGTGTCGTTTGAGCGAAGTATATGCCGTTGGACTTAAGGTGACGTTCATTTGTATGTTTGGTGGGGTTCCGGAGTAGTGAGAAAGTGGTACTGTCACGTACGAAAGTTTTGAACTCTTGCAGTCCCTCACTCGTCAGCAGAGATAAACAGAAACCTTTGGCGGCCTCCTGCACACCATACGCGATTCGCCACGTGCCTGAGCAGGCTTTGTCGCTGCTATGCGTCGTCATAGCTACGTCACATCTTGGAGGCAAGACGTTTTGAGGCGTTGTCGTTACAGGGTGTAAGACTTAGTAAAGAGGATGTGACAGGTACTGGTGGCGGGTTCGTCGATGCACTACGTTTATTCCTATTGACTGGCTGAGCTCATCCGACGTTTTGTGCACGATGACGTATGGTGTTATACCAAGTGTTGCTGTTAGTAAGAATGGTGCGTTGGACAGGTGAATGAGACAATGTACTCTTTGGCAACCGTTTGGCTATCGTCATAGTTTCCAAAGTAAGTAGGACGTTGGGCACCCGGTTTTGCCCTCGACAGTCCTTGTGGCAGATATTCTGTTTCCTTGAAATAGTGTGTAGAGCTTGAAATCGTTGCATGTTTCGAGGCTTCCGCTTTCAAAAAAATCGTGTATCCAAGTACTGGGAGGTGATATGCAACTGCTTGCTGTTTGCAGGCGAAGAGAACATATTATTTGCTGTGTAGCCGTCAACCGCAGTGACATCTGACAGTTCCAGATGAAACTGCGCCTTCTTGCAAAGCCCGTGGGTGCAAGCAATGCGACGGTTCGTGTTCCTCGCTGCCACATACGAAGTGATTATAGGGACCTAACATGGCATTGATTTCATGCTTCGTGTACTTTTCATGCCATACAGAATTCCAGAGCTCTTCAATTCGTCAACGTTGAGCTGCGTTCCTCAGACGATGTTGATTATATGTCTACAACGAGGTTGAGCTTTACATTGTAGAAGAAATCGCTTACAAGCACCATTTTTAAAAGTCCGTTTGTTTGCCATGTAGTATTGAAGCCATCTGTTCAGGACAAACCTCGTGATTACACGTTGCGATCTATTGACCGTTGAGACGTTAACCAACTCTCACACCCAAGGCTTCGTCTTAGCACAATCATCCAGTTACTTGAAATTGAGAGGGACTCTGATTTGCGTGAAGCAAGGGCGCGTGCATGAGGTACCCACTCTTTTGTGGCATGCAGCGAGTGTGTTCAGAGATATGACCTGAAATGTTCATGGCTGGGTTTCAGGCTTTAGCACCGCGTGTGAATTTCTCAGTTGGTCAAGTTCTGTGGACTCCAAAATGGGACCCTGTTTAATAGTGTGGTTGAGTATTAAGTCCCCCCAGCGAGGTAGAGATCAGCATGGCGGAGTTCTTGTCAGTGCGCTGTGCAGGGCGGCGAGTGCTGCTTTGCTGTTCTATTCGTTCAGATATTTCAAACGTCTTTGGCTGCCGTCGCCATTTGCTTTGGCTGGAGTCGTCAAATTTTATCTAGGTGCGTGAAAAGGTGAAAAGACCCATGCGAAGACGGATCTCGTTTTTTTACCGTTTGTCGTCACGTAGCGAATTTAAGTCTATTCATATTCAACGTGTGTATTTGCTTAGGTTGCCTACGTGACGAATTTGTTGCTGCGTTTGCTTTAGTGGACTGTGGAGAGGGGCGCGCAGAA
>NW_013545448.1:0-2391 GCF_000499545.2 Eimeria tenella
GCCGCTGCTCCGTCAGCCGCAGCTGCTGCTGCAGCTGCGCGTCTTGGCTCAGCAGCAGCTGCTGCTTCCCCTTGGGGGCCCCCATGAGGCCCCCCAGGGCCCCCCGGGTCACGGGGGAGCTCAGGGGCCCCTCAAAGGAGCAGCAGGGGCTGTGCATGCATGCAAGGGGGGCCCCCATGGGTCTTTTGGGGGCCCCCATGAGTCCTTTAGGGGCCTCCATGGCTCTTTTGGGGGCCCCCTGTCTCCTGCTGCGGGTTTTCCTTCGCGGGGCCCCGCGGCGCCGCAGCAGCGGCCGCCTGCCCCGCGCTGCAGCAGCAGCAGCAGCAGCAGCAAGTGCAGCAGCAGCCGCAGCCGGGTCTGCCGCACTTGCAGCAGCTGCAGCACGAGACCCAGGGCCCCCACTCACTTCAGCACAAATCTCGCTGCCGCCAGGGGGGCCCCCGTCCTCCACAGGGGAGCCCCCATTCCCCAGCTGGGGGGCCCCCACCCCCAGCTGGGGGCCCCCCAAAGCCCAGGCGGGGGGCCCCCCGGGCTCTGTTCCGCCTGCTGCAGGGGCCCCTGGGGGCCTCCCCCCTTCCACAGCACAGCTCCCCGCAGCAGCAGGCTCAGGGGGGCCCCCTGCTGCTGCTCTTATGCCTAAGGGGCCCCCGGGGCCCTTTGCCCCCCTGGGGCCCCAAAGATGGGCTTTTCCAGGTTTAACTGAACCCTCTGAGGTGACCCTGGGGGGCCCCCAGGGGCCCCACAGGGGCCCCACAGCCTGGCCACTCTCCCCCGCAGCTGCAGAAGCAAAGTTGGGGGGCCCCCAAGGGGGGCCCCCCGTGCTGCTGCTCCCGGCTAAAGGCTGCGGGGGGCCCTCTGCTGCGGGACTGCCCTCACGAGCTGGTGCTGCTTCGGGTGCTGCTGCTGCTTGTGCTGCTGTTTCTGCTGCTGCTGCTGCTGCTGCTCCCTGGGCCGCTGTTGCCGTTTCCGCTGTCTCTGCCTCTGCTGCTGCTGCTGCTGTTTCCGGTGCTGCTGCTGCCTCTGCTGCTGCTCGTCCCGCTGCAGAAGCGCTCGGGGGTCTTGCTGCTGCTGCTGCTACCCTCATTTTCAGCTGACTGCCTACAATAAGAGGCCCCCCGGGGCCCCCCCTCACTGAACCCTTTTTCCCACCCTCACGGGGGCCACCCCCGGACTCCTGGGGGCCCCCACTCCATTCTCTAAAGCCTTCATTGTACCCTATGGGGGCCCCCACGGATTCTCTGGGGCCCCCAATGCACACTGTGGGGCCCCTAGCGCATTCTGTGGGTCCCCCATTGCACTCTGTGGGGCCCCCAGTACAATTTGTGGGGCGCCCAGTGTACTCCTTGGGGCCCCCAAAACACTCTGTGGGGGCCCCAAAGTACTCTTTGGGGTCCCCAGAGCACTTTGTCGGGACCCCAGGGCACTTAATGGGGCCCCCAGGGCCCTCTGGGGGTCGCCCAGGACACTTTGTGGGGCCCCAATGGCACTCTGGGGGGCCCCCAGGGCACTCTGGGGGGCCCCCAGGGCACTCCGAGGGGCCCCGCGGGCCCTCTGGAGGGCCTCCAGGGCATTTTGGGGGGCCCCCTCTGAAGTGCCCCGCCGCCAAGTCTACCACCGTGTCCACAATTTCCACTAAGTCCATTTGCGTCAGCAGCTGCATGTGAAAGCCCTCTACGAAAAAACCCAGCAGCAACACAGGAGAATCCGGGGCCCCAGGGGCCCCCGGGGGCCCCCCGAGGGCCCCTTCAGGGGCACCCCCAGGGGCCCTAGGGGGGGCCGCAGGGGCCCCCCAGGCTCCCAGGGGCCCCTTAGAGCTGGGGGCCCCCGGGGCCCCCGCATCTCCAAAGGATATTCCCCCAAAAGCTGCAGCTGCGGGGCCACCCATGCTGCTGGGGGCCCCCGGGGTCCCCAAGTGAACCCTTTTCTGGAGGGGCCCCGCCGGGGGGGCCCCCCAGGGAGGCAGCCGCACGAAGATGGGCCACATGCGCTGGAATTCTGCGACTGCTACGGGGCTTTTCTCCTTTTGGGCTTCAAGGGCCCTTTTTTGCCACAAAAGCGGTACTTTGGGGGGCCCCCCTGCTGCAGCAGGCAGCTTGGGGGGCCCCCTAGCTGCTTCCTTAGGGGGCCCTTCCTTAGGGGCCCCCAACTCTCCCCGGGGGGGCCCCTCAGCTGCGCAAGTGCCTCCAGTACCCTCTCCAGTGGCCTTCCTCACGGCCACAAGATCCTCCCCTAACTTCACCTGCTGCTGCTGCTGCTGCTGCTGCTTGCTGCTCCTCCGCGCGTGCATGTGCGTGCTGCTGCTGTCTGTGCATCTGCTGGATCTCCTTGAGGCCCCCCCGGCGGCGCGACGCCGCTGGCGGGGCCCCCTGCAGCACGCGCTGCTGCTGCTGC
>NW_013545449.1:0-1397 GCF_000499545.2 Eimeria tenella
CCCAGCCCCTAGACAAGTTCGCCCTCGTTTTGGGGCTGCAGCAGTTGGGCGCTGTCGTGGCTGTGACTGGCGACGGCGCCAACGACGCGCCTGCGCTCAAGACTGCAGACGTGGGCTTCGCCATGGGCGTCACAGGTGCAAACCCTAAGCCCTAAACCCTAAACCCTAAACCCTAAACCCTAGAAGTTGTTAACGGGCGGGGGGGAGCTGCGCATTTGCTGTGGGAAGCGCGGGGTGCAAATGTTAAACCCTAGTACCTGGTCTACAGACTGCAGACGTGGGCGTCGCCATGGGCGTCACAGGTCCAAACCCTAAACCCTAAACCCTAAACCCTAGCAGTGTTGATGCATAGTGGGGAGAAGGTGCATTCGGTATCTGAATCAGCGATTGTAAACCCTAAACCCTGAAACAGACTTAAACGGGCTGCAGTTGTGGGATTCGCTGTGGAAGTTACAGGTCCAAACCCGAAAGCTTAAACCCTAAACCCTAAACCCTAATACTTGCTGCGCAGAGGGCAGACGGAGGGATGCCCTGGGTTGCACAGGTTATAAACCCTAAACCCTAAACCCTAAACCCTAAGAGCTACTGCACAGACCGCAGATGTCGGATTCGCCATGGGATCAACAGGTTACAAATCCTAAACCCTAAACCCTAGCTGTGCAAAAAACAAATAAAGGAATCACAAACCCTAAACCCTAAACCCTAGGCCGCACTGCACAGATGGCAGAAGTGGGGTTGGACTTGGGCATCACATCTCTCCAAATCCTAAACCCTAAACCCTAGGCCGTATGGCCTGGCTCAAACATCGCCGGTCCTTAAGCGCAGCTGCTCTAGTACAAACCCTAAACCCTAAACCCTAAACTGTAAGCCTTGGAGCGTTCCCTGCTCTTCCTGTTTGCCTTGGGTGCCAAGATTAGGGTTCAGGGTTTGGGCGGCAACAGGGTTTCGGGCATAGAGTCCCACGGCCTAGGGTTTAGGGTTTAGGGTTTGTGGCCGACACAGACCCAAGTAGGCGGCACAGCCTGCAGCGCCTAGGCGCAGTAGGGTTTAGGGTTTAGGGTTTAGGGTTTGTGGCCGACAGAGACGCAAGAAGGCGGCACGGCCTGGAGCGCCTAGGCGGTTTAGGGTTTAGGGTTTAGGGTTTAGGGTTTAGGGTTTGCGCGCAGGGAAGGAGGTGGCGAAGCAAGCAGCAGACATTGTGCTGCTGGACGACAACTTCGAAAGTTTAGTTTCTGCTGTCAAGTGGGGCCGCAGCATTTATGCAAACATTCAAAAGTTTTTGGAGTTCCAACTCACGGTCAACGTCGTCGCAGTCGTCACTTCCCTCGTCTGCGGTGAGGGTTTAGGGTTTAGGGTTTAGGGTTTAGGGTTTAGGGTTTGGGGGTTGGGGGTTGGGG
>NW_013545450.1:0-1148 GCF_000499545.2 Eimeria tenella
CAGCAGCAGCAGCAGCAGCAGCAGCAGCAGCAGCAGCAGCAGCAGCAGCAGCCCAAATAGAATTAAATGAAAAGTCAAATGGCCAAACAGCAAAGAAAAGCCGAAACAAAAAAGCAGCAAATTTCAAAGGGCATTCTGAGGTGTACGTACACCTCAATACAGACAAAATCTCACCAAAAAATGCAGCAAACCCCACACTGCAGCAGCAGCAAACCACTGCAGCAAACACTGCAGCAAACACTGCAGCAAATGCACGCACAAATGCACCCTAAGGGGGCCCCAAGGGAGCCCCATGGGGGCCCCAGGGGGGCCCCAGGCTGGCCCCAGTAGAGTCTCTATAGGCGCGTCCCAGGGTCCATTTTTTGTACCCTCCGGGGGCCCCAAATAATTCTAATGAAGGCTCTACAGGGGCTCCTCTGAGTCCATTAGGGGCCCCCTGTAGGGGCCCCCCTGGGGCCCCTGTGGGGCCCCAAACAATACTTCAAAACCCTTTTTGGGGCCCTACAAAACCCTGCAACCTTGAGGTCCCCTGGGGGCCCCCTTGGGGTCCCCAGGGGGCCCCCAAGGGTACCTAGGGGCCCCCTAAGGGCCCCTAGGGGCCCCCGTAGGACACCCGGGGGCCCCTCAAGGGCCCCCAGGAGGCCCCTAGGGGCCCCTAGATGCTCCCAAGAGGCCTCTATGGGCTCTGAGGGGGCCCCCCAAGGGCCCCCTAGGGGCCACTAGGGGCCCCCAGGGGGCCCCCAGGGGGCCCCCCGTGGGGCCCCCAATGGATGTACATAGAGCTTGGGGGCCCCCTTGGGTACTTTAGGGTACTTTTGAGGGTCGGGAAGGCTGGGGGGCCCCCATGTTTGTTTAGGGGGGCCCCCTGCTGCTTGGGGGCCCCGAGGGTACTGTGGAGCCCTAGCATTTAGAATGCACATACGATGGCGTGTCTGCTGCTGCTGCTGCTGCTGCTGCTGTTGCTGCTGCTACCCCGGCTGCCCGGGAACGTGCTGCTGCTGCTGCTTCAAGCGCGGCTATGGCCTGAGTGCGTTTCGCGAGAGCCTCTTCTCGTGCTGCTGCTGCTGCTGCTGCTGCTGCTTCCGCCTCCTTTAGTCTTGCTGTAGCAGCAGCAGCAGCTGCTGCTGCTGTTGCTTCGGCCCTCTGCC
>NW_013545451.1:0-1704 GCF_000499545.2 Eimeria tenella
TTTTGCTCACAGCAGCAGCAGCAGCAGCAGCAGCAGCTGCTGCTGCTGCTGCTGCTGCTGCAACAGCAGACTTGCTCATGCACTTAAGAGGGCCTGCATGGAAATGCACATTTGAGGCTTCTGCTGCAGCTAGCTCAGCAGCAGCACCTCTGAGGACGCCTCGCGTTCCCTGCAGCCTGCTGCAGCAGCAGCAACAGCTACAGCAGCAGGAGCAGCAACAGCGACAGCAGCAGGAGCAGCAACAGCAGCAGACGCAGCCGCAGCAGTGCTAAGCTGTAAGATGACGGCTACCTATACAGCTAATTGCACTAGCTAGCTGCAGCTAGCTGTAGCTAGCTACGGCTAACCAACCTTTAGTGGCCTGCCTTATTAGTGTCTTTTCCTTGAATATTCTGCCCCCTTCAAGTTTCTGCTTCTCAGTTTATTATTAATTTGCTTTTACTGCAGCAGAAACAGCAGCAGCAGCAGCAGCAGCTTTTGGGGCTGTCTGCTGCGCCTGCAAGGGTTGAAGCCGCTGGCCTCTTACAGCCACCCCTTAGTGCGTCTTAGCTGCAGCACCAGCAGCAATAGCTGCTTCTGCTGCTGCTGGGCACAGTGCTCTGTAGCAGCAGCAGCAGCCGATGCTGGTGCTGCTGCTGCTGCAGCAGAGCGTGTCCTTCTTTGACACTTATTGCCTCCAGTTGACGAAGGCGTTGGGGCTGAGGAGGCCTTTTGCACCAGCCTTGCTGCAGCCTTGCTGCAGCACGCAGCAGCCCTGTCTAGCAGCATCTGCAGCAGCAGCGGCAGGAATGGCAGCTGCAACTGCAGCAGCAGCACAAAGTAGCCAGCAGATCTTCAATAGTCTCACATCGGGGCCATCTGCGGCTAGCTGCAACGAGCTGTGCCTGCAGCAGCTAGCTACAGCTAGCTTCGGCTAGCTAGCTGCAGCTAATCGCAGCTAGGCATTTCCCCATAGGGAGCCACAGCGTCTTGCTGCCATGCTGCCCGGAGCTATCTGTGGGTAGCTGCAGCTGCAGGGCACAGCAGCTAGCCACAGCTAGCCAAGGCTCCCCACAGCCAGCTGCAGCTAGCTGCGCGAAGCCGCAGCTAGCTGCAGCAGCTCTGGCGGGAGCACACAGCTGCTTTGCGCTGTATGGACAGCAGCATGGGAGCTGTCTGTACACACCAAAGAGAAATTGCATGCAAATGAGTGTCTGGGTGTTTAGGGATTCGGGGAATTGCCTAAAAGGCTGCCTGCTGCATGCAAGTAGCAGCAGCTGCTGCAGCTGCTGCAGCAGCAACGGCAGTAGCAGCTTGGGGCTGTTCGGCTGCTGCTGCTGCAAGCGTTTGGTGCATGCATTTGCTGCTTGAAGATCAAATTAAAAACAAGCTGCAGCGACTTGATGCTTTTTTGCTGCTGCTTGCTGCTGCGCTTCCTTCAGGAACCCTAGTTGTTGCCACGCTGCTGCGTAGCCACAGCAGCAACAGTAGCAGCAACAGCAGGCGGGCGCTGCACCTGCTGCTGTAGCTGCTCGCCTTCTCCCGTAGTTGGCGTTTTATTTTCTTTATTTTTATTTGCTGCTTTATTTCGGCTGCTGAAGCTGCAAGAAAGGCGGGGCACTGAGGCCGCAGAGCGACAAGTGCGAATCGGTAGTGCTGGCAGAAGCACACCAGCAGCAGCAGCAGCAGCAGCAGCAGCTCAGCAGCAGCAGCAGCTCAGCAGCC
>NW_013545452.1:0-2938 GCF_000499545.2 Eimeria tenella
AGCAGCAGCAGCAGCAGGAGCAGCTGCTGCAGCAGGCGCTGCAGCAGAAGCTGCAGCCGCTGCCGAGGCGAGTGCGCCCCCCTGATGTTGTTAACCTCGTCTGGGAGCTGCCAGTTGTTGTCACCCCGGGGGACTGGGTGCAGCAGCAGCTGCAGCCGCAGCAGCAGCAGCAGCAGCAGCAGGAAGAATGGTGGCTGGGGGACCTTCAGAGACGCTCCAGCGGGGTGTCTGCGCTGCTGGGCTGCGCTGCTTCTCGCGCCCGCCGCGAGCTGCTGCTCTAAACCCTAAACCCTAAACCCTAAACCCTAGGTCTCAAGCGGGCAGAAACCCTAAACCCTAAACCCTAAATCCTCGCGAGCGCTAAAGGCTCAAAGCCTCCGCTGCGGTGTATAGGCACCTTCGAGTAATTGGGGTGTACAGACACCTCAAGTGCGTTGGGGTGTATAGACACCTTGTAGCTGAATAGGAACTTTTCCTCAGCGGTGTACAGACGCAAGACCTAGGGTTTAGGGTTTAGGGTTTGCTCCCTCTGGGGTTCAGGAGAACTTAGGGTTTAGGGTTTACGTCGGCGAGAGTCAGCCGCCGCCCCAACAGCTCAAGGCAGCAGCAGCAACAGCAGCAGCAGTGCTAGCACCAGCAGCGGCAGCTGCTGCTGCTGCTTCTTTGCTGCTGCAGCTACAGCTAGCCATGCTATTGTTTTTGCTGCCGCTGCTGCGGCTGCTAGCACTGCTATTGCTGCTGCTGCTTCTGCTGCTGTTGCTGCTTCTGCTGCTACTGCTGTTGCTGCTGCTGCTGCAGCAAACTGGCTCATGACGAGTCCAAAGGGTGCATTTTGTTTTCGAGGAAGAAAGGATGGCGGTTTATGCTTTGGAGCCAATCAGTCCATCTGCAAAAAAAATTAAAAAATAAATAAAAATAAAAAAGAATAAAAAGAATAAAAAGAAATTAAAGGAGATTAAAGGAGATTAAAAGAAGATAAAAGAATTTAGAAGGAAATAAAAGGAAATATAAAAAGAAAAAAAGGAGAAAAAGAAGCAAAAAGAGCAGCAGCAGCGAAGAGAGATAAAGAGACAAAGAGCAGCAGCAGCAAAAACAGACCAGGGGACGCAAAAAGCAGCAGCAGCAAAGTGAGGCAAACGCAGCAGCAGCAGCAAAAAGCGGCGAAAGCAGCAGCAGCAGCAACAAGAGGCAGAGGCAGCAGCACCAGCAAAAAGAGGCAAAAGCAGCAGCAGCAGCAGCAGCAAGCAGCAACTGCTGTTTGAGGGCTGGCTGCGGTGTACGTACACCGGAGTGCTGAGGGAAGCAGCAATGGAAGGATAAATTTTATTCATTTTAAAATTATTTATTTTTTCGGAAATAGAATTAAAGTCCACTGCCGGCAAACCCGCCAAACGCGCCCGCCCGCTGTTGTACGCGTCGTAGCAAGGCTGCAGCAGCAGCAGCAGCAGCAGCAGCAGTAGCAGCAGCAGCAGCGGCAGCAGCAGCAATGAGAATGTAGCACTAAGGACACTCCTGAGGCTTTGAGTGCGCGCTGCCGGGACTTCGCTGCAGTTTTCTACCACGCGTCACAGGCGCTGGCAAGGGTTTAGGGTTTAGGGTTTAGGGTTTAGGGTTTAGGGTTTACCTGCAGCAGCAGCAGCCCCTCAGCTGGCGCTGTGTGGAGGAAAACGTTCGCCTTAGAAGTGGCCAGCCGAAAGGCAGCAACGGGGGCCGTGCGGCGGCAAATCTCTATCGCCAATCCTAAACCACAAACCCTAAACCCTAAACCCACAAACCCTAAACCCTAAACCCTAGGTCCTAAACCCTGGCGCAAAGGCCGCAAGGAACAAATGCCATTCGTCTGCAGCGCTGATCTCGCACCAAACACTAGACGCGCGAAAACACCGCAAACCGCGTCCCCAAACCCTAAACCCTAAACCCCAAACCCTAAACCCTAAACCCTAAACCCTAGAGCACCCATCATTTTGCGAATTTGGTTGTAAAGAAAAGACTGGCCCTCCAGGCGCACCACAGCCACCGGCTCGTCGCAGCCAGGCAGCTTCCCGAGTTTCACCTGAGACAAATGCAACTCCAAACCCTAAACCCTAAACCCTAAACCCTAAACCCTAGAGCTGCAGCTGAGCCTCTCGCCGGTGAACTGCAAGTGAAGGAAAAGAGCTGGGACTCAGGGTTTAGGGTTTAGCGGCTCAGCCTCGTCTCTGCGTCGCTGCGCAGCCGGAAAACGGTATAGCCCCTGCTGCTCCCTAGAGATTAGGGTTTAGGGTTTAGGGTTTAGGGTTTAGGGTTTGGAGTACTGTGGCGGAGTGGATGTGCCGCTTGAAGGCCGCAATACTCTTTTCTTTGTTTTTACTTCTTCTTGTGAAGTTTCGGTAGCAGAAAGTGCCCTCGTAAAGCCGCAGCACTTTGCCCAGACGCTCCTAAACCAGAAACCCTAAACCCTAAACCCTAAAGCCTAAACCCTAAACCCTTGTAAAGCCGCTTTGCCCAGCCGGTCTTAAACCACAAACCCTAAACCCTAAACCCTAAGCCCTACGCCCTAGACCCTCGTGAAGCCGCAGTGTTTTGCCCGGCCGGTCTTAGACCACAAACCCTAAACCCTAAACCCTCGTACAGCCGCAGCGTTTTGCCCAGCCGGTCCTAAGCCGCGAACCCTAAACCCTAAACCCTCAACCCTAGCCAAGACGCACAAACTCTACACCGCGCGTCTTCCAGTTCGAGCAGGTCTTTGCTGCCTCCTGGACCCCCAGAAATTAGGTTCTAGGGTTTAGGGTTTAGGGTTTAGGGTTTAGGGTTTACTATGAGTTCTTCGTCCGTGAGCCGCTTCGGAGTGTCCGGATAGAAAGAAGCGAGCTCAGGAGGCACTTCGTTGCAGACAGGCAGCGCGTCAGCTGGAACATCTGCTGCTGCTGCTGCTGCTGCTGCTGCTGCTGCTGCTGCG
>NW_013545453.1:0-1658 GCF_000499545.2 Eimeria tenella
CAGCAGCAGCAGCAGCAGCAGCAGACGCAGGGGCCTCTGGCGCGGGCGGCGCAGCAGCCGAGCCCACAGCAGCAGCAGCAGCAGCAGCAGCACCAGCAGCAGCAGCAGCAGCTTACCGGGAAATTAGCCTCTGCGAGCTGCTGCCGCGGTTTGTTGCTGCACTGCCAAAAGCTGCTTCGGGGGTCCTCAGCGACAGCAGCATTTCGGGAGCAGCAGCAGCAGCAGCAATTCAAAAGGCCCTTTCTCTCAGCCTGGAAGACGCGGTCTACGTAAACCCTAAACCCTAAACCCTAAACCCTTATGCGTGCCCAGACGCCCCACGCCCGCCCTTTGTCAAACCCCAAGGCCTGAGAGCCTTCTGGCTGCTGCTTCCTCTGCCTCTGCTAGGGTTTAGGGTTTGCGAGGGTTTAGGGCTTGCAGGGTTAAGGGTTTGCCAGGGTTTAGGGTTTGCGAGGGTTTAGGGTTTGCTAGGGTTTAGGGTTTGCGAGGGTTTAGGGTTTGCAGGGACCTAGGGTTTGCGAGGGTGCAGGGTTCACCGGCCTTCGGCGCAGAGCACGCCAGGCCGTAGGGCTTGCGAGGGTGTAGGGTTTAGGGTTTAGGGTTTAGGGTTTAGGGTTTAGGGTTTGTGTTCAGGTGGGGCAGCAGCTGCTGGAGCTGGAGGTGCTGCGGGAAGTGCCGGAGTCTGGGGTGTACCTGTTCGAGTGTACGTACACCCGAAAGTTCGTGCTGCAGCAGCAGCAGCAAACAGCAGTTTCGAATTTTCTCTTCAAATGGACCAAACCCGCAGCAGAGCCTTTGCCGCTCGTCGAGTACTTGCTGCGCCAAACCCTCGACCTCCTCGTAAACCCTAAACCCTAAACCCCAAACCCTAAACCCTAAACCCTCGGGCGCGGCGCCCACCGCAGCAGCCCCTCCCCTCACGCCCACCCCCTGACCCCAGGCCCTCCCCAACTAGCCCCCAGCGCCTAGGGCCTGGGGCTTAGGGTTTAGGGTTTAGGGTTTAGGGTTTAGGGTTTAGGGTTTAGGGTTTGTGGTTTGCAGGGTTCGCACAGCGCGGCGGGGGGTTTGGTGGAGAGCCGGGGTGTATGTACAGACCCGCGGTGTCTGCAAGTGTTTTTGAATTGCTGCGAATTGCAAACCACCATTTTATTTTCTCTGCAGCAGCAGCAGCAGCAGCACTTGGCCTTTTTCCTCAACCTCTTCAACCTCGCCCACACCCTCGCCCTCCTCCAGGCAAACCCTAAACCCTAATTCAGCGTTTGCAGCACCCGCGGCCTGCTCTCCACCCTCGCTCTAGGGTTTCGGGTTTAGGGTTTAGGGTTTAGGGTGTGGGCCGGAGGGTTTAGCGCTGGGGGGATCTGCCTGGAGCCTAGGGTTTAGGGTTTAGGGTTTAGGGTTTGCGCTTCAGGTGGGCGTGCCCGAGGGTTTGCTGCAGCGGCAGCGGTTTATGTGGGGGTCTAGGGTTTGCGTCGGGGGTTTTCGATGGAGTTTAAATGAAATTTTAAATGGAGTTTTGAGGGCCAACAAAAGGGCCCCCTGGGCCCTCCACAAACCCTTCATTTTCGCGGACCAGCGCCGCGGACTCGCCGCCAAAACCGTAGGGTTTAGGGTTTAGGGTTTAGGGTTTAGGGTTTAGGGCTTAGGGTTTAGGGTTTGGG
>NW_013545454.1:0-1305 GCF_000499545.2 Eimeria tenella
GGTCACCTGCTGTTGCTACAGCAGCAGCAGCAGCAGCAGCTGCTGCTGCTGCTGCTGCACTCTCGGGAACCTATCCGTTCCATTTTACTGCTGCTCCCTCTGCTCCACCTGCGCGCCGTCTCCGTGGTGTTCGTCTGGTGCTGCTCTCTCGGCTGCTGCTACTACTGCTGCTGCTGCTGCTGTCCCTACTGATTCTGCTGCTTCTTTGTCTCACCCCCTGCTTGAGGCTTTTTCCGTCATGTCTTCTTCGCTGTTTCAGCTCCGGTCTATGGCTGCAAAGCAGCTGCCCCTTCGGCAGCCCCTGCTGCTGCTGCTGCTGCAGGGCTGCTGCTGTTGCTGCTATAGGGTTGCTTCTGCGGCGCTGCATGCAGCCAAGCAGATGCGTGGGGCTTCAGCTGCCGCGCACTTTTGCTTTCGGGCAAAATAGCTACGGTCTCGCGGGTGCTGCTGCTGCTGCTCCCGCTGCAGTGACGGCGGAAGCAGCAGCTGCAGCAGCTGCTGCTGCAGCTGCTCTCGATGCTGTTCTGCAGTGTACGGACAGCACAACTACTTCTAAACCTTTCTACTCATGGGAGCTGCGCATCACTCTAATTTATTTGCTGTTACGTTGCTGCAGCCGCTGCCGCCGCAGCAGCCACAACGCAAAAGCAGCAGCAGCTTGCTGCAGTCGCTGCATCTGCTGCCTACTCTTTGCCCCCTTGGCTCGCTACTTAGCTAAGGAGGAAAGCTGCCTAGCTAGATAGCAAAGCTAGCTAGCTAGCTAGCTAGCTAGCTAGCGGGCAAGTTGCGGCAGCAGCAGCAGCAGCACTTTTTTAGCTGCTGCAACCTAATGAAACATAACTACAGAGGAGCAGCAGCAGCTCGCCTGCTCCCGCCAGCGCGGTGCCGGCTGCGTGGCTGAGCAAATGGGTTTCGGCTACCGGGCACTTGCTGCTGCTGCTGCTGCCGCAGCTGCTGCAGCTGCTCCTGCTGCTGTAGCTGCTGCTGTTGGTGCTGAGGCTGCTGCTGCTGTGAAGGCAGCTGAGCCTTTCCCGCAAGGCCAGGCCACCCCAACTGCTGCGGCTGCTGCTGCTGCTGGGGTTCAAGCGGGTGCTGCAGGTAGTGCTGTTGGAGCTGAGGCAGTGCTTGCTGCTGCTGCGGAAGCAGCTGCTGCGGTGGTGACAACAGCTCCTGCTGCAGCTGCAGCGGAGGTCGGTACTGCTGTGGCCATGGCCCCTGCAAATTTAGCTGCTGCTGCGGCTGCTGGTACGGCACCGCAGGCTGCTGCTGCGGAAGCTTCTGCTGCTGCAGGCGTTGCGGCTGCTG
>NW_013545455.1:0-3911 GCF_000499545.2 Eimeria tenella
CAGCCACAGGCGGCGTTTGCTGCTGCTGCAGCTGCTGCTGTTGCTGCTGCAGCGCCGCGCCCACGCGAGCCCGGCGAAGCAAATTCAATTGTCCACAAACAAGAGGCCCCCAGCTTGCGGGCCCAAACTCCAAACCCTAAACCCTAGCCCCCAAACCCCAAGCCCTAAACCCTAAACCCTAAACCCTAAACCCTAGACCTTCTCCGCCTGCAGGGGCGGCGGGTTGTCCGCGAGGTCCACTCTGAGGGTTTTGCCGTAAAGGGTTTGGCCCTGTAGAGCCATGTAGGCTTTTGCTGCTGCTTCTTCATCGGCAAAAACCACAAGAGCTTCTCCTCTTTTTTCTCTCTTTGCAATTACTTCTAAAACCTCGCCAAAGGGTTTACAAAGTTCAAAGAGATCATACCTCAGTTGATCCAGAATGACGGAGGGGTCCAGGTTGCTGATTCGCAGCGTCCTCGTGCTGCTGCTGCTGCTGCTGCTGCTGCTGCTGCCTGCAGCAGCAGCGGCGCCCGCGCAGACCCCGCCCGGCATTTTTCGAGGCAAAAAGGACAAGTTCGAATCAAATTTGAAAAAGAGAATGTTTTAATTTATATTTCATTTCCAAAAATGCAAATTAATCGCGAAAACTGCAGCAACGGGGGGGCGAGAGCTGCTGCTGCTGCTGCACCACCTCCCGCTGGGCTGCTGCAGCAGCAGCAGCAGCAGCAGCAGCACTCACCCCCGGCTCCCCTCACTCCCAGCGTTTCCTCAAGAAAAAATAACACTGTTAATTCAAAATTAAATTTATTTTTCGAATTTTATTTTATTTCAATCTTTAAAGAAAAAAGAAACCCCAAATTTCACACGCTGCCGACGCTCGCGCCCGCCTTTCGCTCCCCGGCCCAGCTAGGGTTTAGGGTTTAGGGTTTAGGGTTTGGGCTGCAGCAGCAGCACCAAACCCCCACTCCCCTCCTTTAAACCCTAAAACAAATAGTGCGGAATGGGCGAATTTGCAAAAAGACAAGCGCTAAACTATTTCAAAACCAAACGCTCACGGCCAATCCAACAAACCCTAAACCCTAAACCCTAAACCCTAAACCCTAAACCCTAAACCCTCGACCGCAGGTCCACTGCTGTTCGTGCAGCGCTCGCAACCTCCAACACCCTCGCAGTCTGCCACTTCAGGCCTGTATGTCTCTCCGCACTCCACATTTCAGGGTTTAGGGTTTAGAGTTTAGGGTTTAGGGTTTGTATTTTACCCCTCGGGGTTTTGACTTCAGGGTTTAGGGTTTCTCTGCTGCAGCTAGCCAAAACCCTCGGGGCCCCCCACCTCTCTTGCAGCCATTCAAAACCTCCCGAGGGTTTAACAGAAACTCAGGGGGCCCCCAGGGTACTAAGCATTTATGCCTTAAAACAGCCTGGGGGGCCCCCCTTAGGGTACCCTAGGGATTCTTGGGGGCCCCCTAGGGGTCCCCTTGGGGGGCCCCTAGGCACTTTTAGGGTCCTCTGGGGCCCCCGGGGGGCCCCCAGGGGTCCCTGGGGGGCCCACAGGCCTGGGGGGCCCCAAGGGGCCCCCTTAGCAAAGCAGAGGCTGAAGCAGCATTTGGGAAGCAAATAAAAGCAGCAGCAAAAGGAGGTTCTAGAATTAATAAATAATTATTATTTAAAGATCTAAAGCTGCAGCGGAGAGGATTCAGCAGCAGCAGCAGCAACAGCAGCAGCAGCAACAGCAGCGGCAGCAGCAGCAGCAGCAGCAGCAGCTAGTATCACACACAAACGCCTTAGTAAACTACCTAGCAAAAGCCAACGCTGCTGCTGCACCTATCTTCCCAAGGACCTTCCCTAAACCCTAATTTGAGCTTCTAAACCCTAATCCCTAAACCCTAATTGCAGGACTGGTACGTTGAATGTGCTTCTAAACCCTAAACCCTATTTGCAAAACTGGCCGTGCAGAATGAGAAAGAAAGGAAACGAACAAACCGACAAATAAAAACTGAGACAAAAATAAATGTCGAAATTAATACTTATTTGTGAGGGTTCAGGGTTTAGGGTTTAGGGTCTAGGGTTTACGGCCAATGAAGTGGCGCTGCTTGCTGCTTCCCCCTTGCCGTGATACTAATCACCTTTGCCTCTAAAAGGCCCCACCCCAAACCCTAAACCCTAGACGCTAAACCCTAAACCCTAAATTGGGGGAACTAGAGGGGGTTTGTCAGCTGGCCCTTCTTTGATTTGTGTATGGATCTGTGCGCTTGGGATCCAAAACCCTAAACCCTTAACCCTAGATAGGCGAAACCCTAAACCCTAGATGGCCTAAACCCTAAACCCTAACCCCTAGATAGCCGCTACGCAGAGCGGACGCGGGCACCCAAGGACAATCAAATAAAAGCAGAAGTTTATTTCATTTCACTTTTAAATTTAATCCAAACTAAAACAAAACCCAACTCACAAACAAATGAACTTATAAACAGGGGCCCCCAAGGGCCCCCAGAGGCCCTAGGGGGCCCCCAGGGGCCCTTAGAAGCCCCGGGGGGCCCCCAGGGGCCCCCGGGGGCCGCTGGGGGGACCCCTGGCGTCGCCCGAGGGGCCCCAGAGGCCCTCTTTTGAAGCTTCTGCTTACACTGCGGTAACAAGGGGGCCCCCAAGAGGCCCCAAGGGGGCCCCCCAAGGAGGGCCCAATAAGGCTCCAAGGGGGCTCATGGGGGCCCCCCAAGGGGGCCCCAATGGGACCCCAAGGGGCCCCAGGGGGGCCCTTTTATAAGGGTCCCTTACTACGCTGTGGGGGCCCCCAATTAAGGGGCCCCCTAGGCCACCTTTAGGGGGCCCCTTTCTTGGCTGCCCCAGAGGGCCCCAAAATGACCTTGGGGAGCCCCCCAGTTGGGGGCCCATAAAAGGCCTTGGGGGGCCCCCCTTAGAGGCAGTTGGAGGCCCCTAAAAGACCTTGGGGTTCCCCTTTTATGGGTTGTTGGGGGCCCCTAAAAGACCTTGGGGGGCCCCCCTTAGAGGCAGCTGGGGGCCCCTACAAAAGCTTAGGGGCCCCCCTTTTCCATTAAGTTGGGGGCCCCTAAAAGACCTTGGGGGGCCCCCCTTTATTCTCAAGTGGGGGCCCCTAGAAGACCTTGGGGGGCCCCCCTTTGTAGGCAGTTGGGGGGCCCCCTGCTAGCCAAGCTTTGTGTAGGGTTTGGGGCATTTGGGCAACAAGCAAATCATTGTCTGTTCCTGGAAACACAAAAAAGGGTTTCGAAGTATATTTTTAAAAAAGAGATTTCTTTGGCATTTTGCAGCAGCAGACAAACCCTAGTCAGGCCCCTAAACCCTAAACCCTAAACCCTGGCTCCAGCAGCAGCAACGGGACATTCAAAAACTGGCACGCCACGGTTTAGGGTTTAGCAAGACGCAGCTGAGTGCGTGGGGCTTTAGGGTGTAGGGTTTAGAGGGACAGCTGGGGCTTCAGGGTTTGCCTGACACGCTAGGGTTTAGGGTTTAGCACTAAGCAGATGAGTGTGTGGGGGTTAGGGTTTAGAGGGACAGCTGGTGGTTTAGGGTTTACAAGAGGCCCTCCCTAGCACTAGAGATTTGTTCGGAGAGCGCATGAGGGCATTTTCAGGGTTTGCGGCGCCGCAAGGGTTTAGGGTTTAGGGTTTGGGCCTACCGTCTGCGTCTCTGCATGCATCGAGGCGCTCTGGGGCTACCCAGAAGGCCTGGGGACGCAAAGGGTCTCTTAAAAGAAAAGATAAAACTTGACAAGGCCTCACTCCTTCTTGAAAAAGATATTTAACTGACTCAGGAGACACAGCTGCAGCAGCAGCAGCTGCTGCTGCTGCTGCTGCTGCTGCTGGGGACGGCGGGCAGGGAGAGGGTCGCGGGCGCTTGGGAGGGCCGGTGGGAGAAGCTGCAGCAGCAGCTGCAGCGGCAGCAGCAGCAGCAGCAGCAGC
>NW_013545456.1:0-2167 GCF_000499545.2 Eimeria tenella
GGTGGCGGCGCGGTTGTTGTTGCTGCTGCTGCCGTTGGAGCCCTCTGCGTGTTGCTGCTTGCGACGCTGCGACGACCGCTGCTGTTGCTGCGAGTGGAGCTCTCCTCCTTGCTGCTGCTGCTGCTGCTGCTGCTGCTGCTGCTGCTGTTTGCTGCAGGCCCTCATCTGGGCAAAGACGAGATCATCGTGGCGGGCGCGTATTTAGGGGAAGTGCGTTACGACACGATCCAGGCGAAGGCGATGGAGCGGGAGTGCAGCAGCGGCAGGAGCAGCAGCAGCAACAGCAGCAGCAGCAGCAGCAGCAGCAGCGTGTGGGAGCCCCGCGTGTGCCTCTCGCCGCTGAAGCGCATGCAAATGGACTACGGGATGAGCTGCGGCTGGGATGCTGGCAGCAAAAACTTTGTGCTGCCGAAGGCGCAGCGGCGAATTGTTTTCCACAAACTTGCCAGCAGCAACAAAGAAAAAGAAAAAGAAAAAGAAAAAGAAAGGCAAAAACAAAAAGCCAGCAGCAGACACAAAAGACTCCACGCCAGCGACGACGCCCACAAACCCATTCCCACCGAAGGTCAGTCTCCAGCAGCAGCAGCAGCAGCAGCAGCAGCAACAATGCTAGCAGCAGCAGGGTAGCAGCAGCAGGAGGAGCTGTAGCGGCAGCAACAGCAGTATCAGGAGTAGTAAGAGCAGTATAAGCAGCAGCAGCAGCAGTAGTAGTAGCAGTAGCAGCAGCAGCAGCAGCAGTAGCAGCAGCAGTAGCAAAGTGCTGCTGCATTGTCCCACTCCTTCTGCATTACTGGTTCTTTGTTTGTTTGCTGCTGCTCATGTGTCTGCTGCTGTTTTGTTTATTTTACTTTTAATTTTCTAATTACTTTTAATTTTAGCTTTCATTTTATTTTTATTTTTATTTTTATTTTTGATTTTAATTTTAATTTCTTTGGAGCTGTTTGGAGTCTAAAGTTGCTTTGCTGCTGCATTAACTCTTTCTTTGCGAAGTATATATTCGTTCAATATTTAATTTAATTTATTTAATTTATTTAATTTAATTTAATTTAATTTAATTTAATTTAATTTAATTTAAATTATTTTTGATTAATATAAATATTTGAGTTTGTCCCGCGGCTTTGAATGACTGGGCTGGGGTGTACGTACACCTGCGTTCTGTTGCTGCTTGAATTTGGTTTTTGCTGTTCTCTTTTTTTGATTTAATTTTCTTTGAATAAACAATTTGTTTGCCACTTTGTTCTTATTATTCCATATCTCTCCCCTGCTGTTGCTGCTGCCGCCTTTGCTGCTGCTGCTTCTGCTCTTGCTGCTGCTGCCACTTCTGCTCTTGCTGCTGCTGCCACTTCTGCTCTTGCTGCTGCTGCTGCTTCTGCTCCTGCTACTCCTCCTGCTGCTGCTACCCCTGCTGCTACCCCTGCTGCCACCCCTGCTGCTGCTGCTGCTGCTGCTGCTGCTGCAGAGCTGGGTTTGCAGGCGGACGGCAGCATAGTGCTGCCGGGGCGGGAGTGGATGTGCATCGACGCTGGACACTTTTTTAATATAACTTCTTTGATGAATGACTCGAGGTCCATTCTGGAAGTCCGCAGACTCGCAGACACCTTCATCTTCCACGAGGCACGCAAACCCTAAACCCTAAACCCTAAACCCTAAACCCTAGAAAGGAGTCTTCTGCAGAACGACCCTGGCGCACCACTGTGGCGTCGGCGCCCCGCCGTGGCGTCTTGCGCCGCGGGGTTACGTCGCGGGTCTAGGCCTAGGGTTTAGGGTTTAGGGTTTAGGGTTTGCAGGTGCACTACGAGGGCTTCCCGTACTTGGTGCTATTCAAAAAGCTCGGCGAAGTGCTGCAGCACATGCAAGAGGCTTTAGTGAACTGCGGCCCTTTATTTCGTTTGGGCCATTTGCAGCCGCTGTGCGAAGCAGCACTGTACGAAGAGGCGGACGCGCAGCCCGCCCGCGGCACCAAGGCCAGTCGATCCGCCCCGAAACTCCCGCGTTTTCCGTGCTAACACTCCCCCCTGCAATTATTTGCATTTTTTAATGTATTTAGGGGAAAAAAGGGGAAAAAATCTTCTTTTTTGACCCCAAATCGCCCAGTTCCACTTCTCCAATCCCGTGCCGGCGTTCGCCGGGTGTACGTACACCCGGTGACGCCCGCAGCGCTTCCGCA
>NW_013545457.1:0-3787 GCF_000499545.2 Eimeria tenella
GCAGCAGCAGCAGCATATAGCAGCAGCAGCAGCTGCTGCTGCTGCAGCAGGACATGCTTTCGGGGCAGGGGGCGGCCGCTGGGGCCCGCAGTCTCTTGACTGGAGAGATTTGACAAGATACAAGGAGACTCAGTGCTACGTTAGGTATGGACGAGGTTTAGGGTTTAGGGTTTAGGGTTTAGGGTCTAGGGTTTAGGGTTTAGCCGCTTGCATGTAGGAGCATCGGCGAGCACAGGGTCATTTCAGGGTTTCATGCCTAGGTTTTAGGGCTTACGTATGGAGTGCAAGGCTTTTACTGAGGGTTTAGGGTTTAGGGCTTAGGGTTTAGGGTTCAGGGTTTAGGGTTTGGAAGTTGCGTGTGCATGTGCAGCTTAGACCCTGCTTTGGATCTGCACTTTTACCGAAACCACCGACAGCTGAAGCCTCTCTTTACCTGTAGCGAGTAAACCCTAAACCCTAAACCCTAAACCCTATCTTTACTGTCTAGGACTCACGCCGTTACACAGCGGCCTGAGAAGGTTCGAGGATAAGGGTTTTGCGCGAAGCGTTCAGGGTTTCGGGTTCAGATTGTTTAGGGTTTGGAGCTTAGGGTTTAGGGTTTAGGGTTTAGGGTTTAGGGTTTAGGGTTTGTGGTCTGCAGCGGGTCCGTGGTGCAGCCTTGGTCGGAGACATTTTTGATTCCAGAAATATTTTTTTCTTCTCAGCTTTTGCCCGACTCAAATTTGGCTGCAATTGCCCCCAGCATGGACGTAAACCCTAAACCCTAAACCCTAAACCCTCGTTTCCAATCCCTGCGCAATTGAAGCCTGCTTCTTGGGGGCCTTGTTGAGAAGCTGGCAGCGAGGGGCATCCTTTACCGCCATTTAGGGCTTAATATCCCGGGTCTAGGGTCTAGGGTTTAGGGTTTAGGGTTTAGGGTTTAGGGTTTGCGCGCAGCACACCAGCATCAGCGAGTTGGTGCTGCAGTGCTTCCGCAGATCTTCTGTCTGCGAAAGAGAAGGATGGTTAAAAAGAATTTGTTTAGTTGGAGGAACTTCGCAGCTGCCTCACTTCGCCCGCAGGCAAACCCTAAACCCTAAACCCTAAACCCTAGGGGCTAAACCCTAGGCGCTGCGCACGGCGCGCTGGGCGCACTGTGGAGGGCTGGCCCTAAACCCCAAACCCTAAACCCTAGCGTTATTCGCTAAGCCCTGGGCGCGAGGGTGGAGGGCGGGCTCCAAACTCTAAACCCTAAACCCCAAACCCTAGGGTTTGCACTGCTGCTGCTGCAGGCTGGAAATGGATTTGCTGCGCTCCTGGAGAGAATCTGCTGGCGCTTATTATAATGTCAAAGACCAAATAGAGTGCGCCAAACCCTAAACCCTAAACCCTAAACCCTCAGCAGCGGTGGCGCCGAGTTGAGGACTCCTGTGTCCAGGCACTCCAAGCTAGGCTCTAAAGAAGCAGTGGTTCTTGTTTTGCTGCTGCTGTTGCTGCTGCTGCTGCTGTTGCTGCTGCTCCTGCTGCTGCAGGGTTAAGGTGCTGCCTTGTGAAGACCGCCAGCTTGCTGCCTTTCGCGGCGCCTTATTATTTGGTCAGCCAAGGGTTCGGAGTTTAGGGTTTAGGGTTTAGGATTTAGGGTTTAGGGTCTTGTTTTGGAAGAGGGAGCAGAAAACAACTGCTAGATGGTGGCTGGTGCTGGGGTGAGAAGCGGAGGGGAGCGGAGGGCCTAGAATTTAGGATTTAGGGTTTGAAAATTAGGGTTTAGGGTTTAGGGTTTAGGGTTTGTGGTTTAGGACTGGTGGCCCGCCAAGAGCCGGAGGCCTGGCTGAGCCGCAGCCAGTTTGAGAGGACAGAGGGACTCGAAAAGACTGCCCGGCAGATGGCCCTTTACAGCTAGCTAGCTAGCTAGCTAGCTATCTAGCTAGCTAGCCAGCTAGCTAGCTATCTGGCTGGCTAGCTAGCGAGCTGGCTGGCTAGCTGGCTAGCTAGCTAGCTGGCTAGCTAGCTAGCCGGATAGCCAACTAGCTAGCGAGCTGGCTAGCTGGCTAGCTGGCTAGCTGGCTGGATGTTTAGCTGGGGTGGCCAGATAGCTAGCTAGCCAACACTTTAGCTGGGCTGCTAGCTAGCTAGCTAGCTAGCTAGCTAGCTGGCCAGCTGACTAGGTGGCTAGCAGTCCAGTTAGGTAGCTAGCTATTTAGCTGGCTGGCTAGCTAGCTGGCTAGCACGTTTGCTATTTAGCTGGCTAGCTGGCTGGCTGGCTAAGAGGCTAGCTACTGGACAATTTGGCTTTTTTGCAATTTAGCTGTCGAGCTGGCTAGCTAGCCAGCTGGCTAGTTGACTGGTTAGCTAGCTAGCTAGCCACTGACTAGGCAGCTAGCCAGCTAGCTGGCGCGCTGACTACCTACCTACCTAGCTAGCTCGCTAGCTAGCCGGCTCGCTAGCTAGCTGGGTAGCTAGCTGGCTCGCTCGTTAGCTAGCTAGCTAACTGTTTAGCTAGCTGGCTAGCTAGCTTCTCATTGGCAGCTGGCTGCCCACAGCCAGCTAGCTAGCTAGCTAGCTAACTACTGAGCAGCAGGTCATGTTTGCAGCCCTCTGTGCTGCAAAACGGGCCGAATCAATTTTTGCTGCTGCTGCAGCTGCTGCAGCAGGCAGTTCTGCTGCTACAGCAGCAGGAGCAGCTGCAGCAGCTGCTCCTGCTGCAGTTCTGCTGCTACAGCAGCAGGAGCAGCTGCAGCAGCTGCTCCTGCGTTCATTTGCAAAAACTCGGGAATGCCACGCAAGTATTTGCTGCTGCTGAGAAGCTCTGCAGCAGCGGCAGCAGCAGAAGCAGCAGCAGCAACAAGCAGCCACCTGCTTAAGCTGTTGATTTAGGGTTTAGGGTTTAGGGTTTAGGATTTAGAGTTTAGGGTTTAGCGTTTTGGGATGGCTGTTCTGAGCTGGACCCGCCGCAGCAGCAGCAAAGCGTTGTGTCCGTCTGCCGCTAGCAGCAGCAGCTGCCTTTGCTTGAGTGCTGCTGCTGTTGGTGCTGCTTGTTTGCTGCTTCTAGCCCTCCCTTTGCTGCTGCGCTGCAGCAGCAGCAGCAGCTGCCGCGCGTGCTGCAGCCGGAGTCTGCTGCAGCAGTTCATGGGGAATAAATTGCTCCAGATCATTTTGCTGCTGCTGCAGGGGAGGTGTACGTACACCTCAGCAATCTGCCTGAAGAAACGTTCTTCAAAGGGCAGGTTGCTGCTGCGCCTCTGCTGCTGCTGCTGCTGCTGCTGCTGCTGGGTCTGTTCGAGACGCTGCTGCAGCAGCAGCTCGTCGTGGCCCTCCACGCGTTGGTAGAAGGCGGCAGCAGCAGCAGCAGCAGCAGCAGCTGCTGCAGCAGCGGGCGGGTCCAGCACCCGGGCCCATATTGCCTCTTTGCACTGCAGCACAGGAGCAGCAGCATGGCAGCGAGAAAGTCCAGCAGCAACTCTGCTGTTGTTGCAGTCTGCTGCTGCTTCTGCTGCGAGCAGCTGCGCCTTGGCAAGGCCCCACAGCCTGTGTTGCTGCGCTGTTGCTGCTGCTGTTGCTGCTGCTGCTGTTCTTGCTGCTGCGGGGCTTGCTGCAGTTGGCGTGACTCCTTCGCAGTTGGAGGCTGCGGGGCTTGCTGCAGCGGCAGCAGCAGCAGCAGCTGCTGCTGCTGCCCGAGCATTTGCTGCTGCAGTAAGGACGCGTTCAGGAGCAGCGCAGAGCCTCTCTAAAATAAGCCATCGTTCCTGCTGCAGCAGCAGCGGGAACTGCAGCAGCAGCAGCAGCACGCAGCGGCAGCAGCAGCAGCAAC
>NW_013545458.1:0-8491 GCF_000499545.2 Eimeria tenella
CAAATGCTGAAGTTCTCATTTAGAGGAGAAGAGGAAAAGAAAGAAAGTGCAGTTGGGGTGTACAGACTGCTGGTGTCTCTTGTGGGGCGCCACAAAAGCAAAGGGCCTCTTGTGCCTCCGCAGAAGTTTCAAGTTGAAGAAAATTCGGAAGAAAGTGAGACACTAAAAAGAAACTTGTGGCGTTTGGCCCTTGGTCTTGGCTAAAGACTTATTTCTTGTCCAGGGCTTAGGGTTTAAGGTTTGGTTTGGTTCTTAGGGTTTAGGGTCTAGGGTCTAGGGTTTAGAATTTAGGGTTTGGTTTTTAGGGTTCAGGGTTTAGGGTTTAGGGTTTAGGGTTTGGGTTTTAGGGTTTAGGGTGTAGGGTTTAGGGTTGGGTGGTTTTGTGCAGGGGCAGAAGGCGCCATGGACACCGACGGTGCAGCAGAAGCAGCAGAAGGGAAAGACGCAGCAGCAGAAGGAGAGCAGAAGGAGGCTGCTGCAGCAGCAGACGCAGCAGCAGACGCAACAGCAGACGCAGCAGCAGGAGACGCAGCAGCAGCAGGAGCAGTGAACGGCAGCAACTCGCCGGCAGCAGCGGAAACGTTGGACGGAGAAGCTGCGGACTCAACAGCAGCAGCAGGCAGCGCAGCAGCAGCAGCAGCAGCAGAAGATGATACAGTGATGGAAGAAGAAAGCGAAAAGGGAGAACAAAGGGGGCCCCCCCGAGTTGTGGACACTTCCATTCTTGAGACCTGCTGTCGAGACACCTCGGGGGCCCCCTGGACCCCCGAGGAGGCCCTGAAGTTGTTTGTGTTTTGTCTTCTTTCTTTCGGAAGCAAAACACAAACTCATTTAAATAGAATTCTTTCGAATTATTTGCAAACTTTTATTTGTTTTGCAAACCAAAGTGAAGATCCGGCGGAGGCGCGCGAGCCCGAGGTGGACATACACCCCGCGGTGCTGCAGGCGGTGCAGAAGTTCTGGAGCACATCTCAGCAGCGGCGAGTTCATTTTTGAATTTTCGAACTCAAACCCTAATTTAGCGTGTAAAACTCGACAAAACCATTGCATTTTTGTCGAAATAAACCCCTTTTTGTGCCTCTTTTTCCCGGATTCCGCAGGACTGCACTCACTTTGCATGCGTTTCTGAAATCCGGAATTCTCCAAAGAGCCCGAGTGCTGCAGGAGTTGTGCGCGGCGGACGCAAACATCCGCGGTGTGTCTGTACACCCCGTGGCCCTGCAGCTTCTTTTCTTTGCGAGGGTTTGCCACTTTTGTTCTTTTTCTTCAAATCCATTTCCAAAACTTTCCAACTTTTGCGTCTGCAGACTCCTGGGGGCAGCTCGAGTTGGTTGAAACAGTTCTTAGAGGCGCCCTGGACGAGTGCGAAAATGCGTGCGTCGGCGCAGGGTTTAGGGTTTAGGGTTTACGGTTTAGGGTTTGGGGGTTGGGCGTTGTTGGAACTGGTTGCCGGTGTTTACGCTAATCTAGGGTTTAGAACTCGAGGGTTTGCGTTTCAGGAGAGAAGAAGCTGCAGCAGCATCGGCGCCAATGCCAACCAACACCGAAGCAGAACAGGTAGCGAAACTTGCCAAAACCCTAAACCCTAAAACAAACCCTAAACCCTAAAACAAACCCTAAACCCTCAAAGAGTCCCTAAACCCTCAGAAAAACCCCAAGCCTTCAAATAAACCCCAAACCCTCAAATGAACCCTAAACCCTGCAGTAAAGCCCCCAACTGCGGGTCCGGTGGTCTAGTTTATTTGACTGAATCTGTAGAGTCTTGTGACTTTTTCTTTTTTGTTTTTTTCAGTTGTTGCACTTTTTAATGGTCCATTTAATTGAAGATCTAATTAAGGAGACTTCGCCTGCGCGAAGTCGCTTTCTGTTTCTGCGCTGCATCTTCTTCGGACGCAAATATGCAGAATTTATTAATTTGCAAAAACTGAAAGAAGAGGTGAGCGGCGGCTCGCGACGCCCCGGTGGCTGGGGTGTACGTACACCGCAGCGCAGCAGCCAAGCCAGTAGCCGGGGTGTATGTACACCGCAGTGCAGCGCCGGCGAAGGCTGTGCAGCTTTCTTCGGAAAACTGACTCGTTTCAAGGACAAAATGCGGGTGTTGCGCGGTTATTTTGGTCTAGGGTTTAAACCAAACCGCTAGGGTTTAGGGCTTAGGGTTTAGGGTTTAGGGTTTAGGGTTTGGGTGTTTGGTGGCGCAGGTGGAGATGGTGCTGAGCGGCATCGAAGATCGGCGGGTTTCGAATTTGCTGATAGTGATTGGACAAGTGCAGAAGCATTACTGCAGCACTTACAAAGAATGGCAAATGAAAACAAATTCAGAAACTTGAAGAACTCGAAGGAAATAAAAAGAAATAAAAAGAAATAAAAAACGGAACATTTGCATGCACTTTGCCCAGTCTGCAAGTGCATGCGAAAAGGGCTTTTACGCTCTCCACTCGCAGCCCCAGACAATCAAAAACATGCAGAGAAAATTCGGAATTCAATCTTTTCATAAAACCCAATTGTCCGCTTTTTATGCATGCATGCAAACTAGAGGGAAGCTCTCTTAACAGAAGGAAAAAAATGTCTTTGTTCCATCTTTTTTCCTTATCACCACTCGCGACTTAGACGAAATACTTGAATCTGCACAGACTTCCTGAATTGCATGCATTTCTTGAAACAATTATCCAATTGTTTAGAGTTAGAATGTGCAAATATGATGTTCGCACACGGAGAGAAAGTGTTGCAAGTAATCGATTTGCCAAATACTTCTTGCATTCTTTCTTTTCCTGAGGTGTACGTACACCCTATAGCTACTACAAGTTGAACGCACCATTTTGCGGCGGAAGAAGTTCATTTTGTTTCTTCATTTGTTTCAATTGAGGCTGGTGCTCTGCGAGCTGTCTCGTTTTCCTATTGTTTGTCTGAATCTGCTATGGAAGTTGTTTTAAATTAAATGGACTTCTGCAGAAAAGTGTTTAAGTGCTTTCCGGCGAAGTCGATTTCCGCCGCCCGGGCGTCAGTGGCTGTCTTTCGGGTTCCGTCTTTTTGTTTTTGAGTTTTTGAGCTTTTTAAATTTGACTTTTTCGTTTTTCGAGACTGTCTTCGCGTAATTTCCGCTTTTCGGGCTGGCGCTGCAGCCGTGGCTGCTGCGGAGTCCACTGGGCGCGCCGCAGCGCAGGAGCGGGTGGCAGCAGCAAACAGCAGGCAGCAGCAGCAGCAGCAGCAGCTTTTTCGCGCTGCAGCAGCAGCAATTTGCAAAACTGGAAAGCTGGGAGCAGCAGATTTGCTAAGGAGGCTCTCAGCAGCAACTGGCTGGCGGTGGCGCCGCGCGGAGGCGGGGAAAGCGCAGCTTTCTGAATCCGGAGTTGAAAGATTTTGAATCCAAACAAGTAAGAAGTACTTTTAAAAGGATTTTAATTCCCCTTTTCAGTGTTTTGCTGCAGCCTGGCGAGGAGCGGGGGTCCCGTCTCGTGCTGGGGCCTCGAGAGGCCGCGGCTAACCGAGGACCAGCCAGGGCCCCCGCAGGGTTTAGGGTTTAGGGTTTAGGGTTTAGGGTTTAGGGTTTGTGTAAAACTCCTTTTCCACAGTTTTAATGCCTTCTCTTCGCTTCACCGCTGGTCAAGACCACTGGACCACTCCGCAGGAAACCCTGCAGCAGCAGCGAACTTGTCCTGCAGGCCCCCGGCTCTGGGGCGCACCAGGCGTGGCCGAGGGTTTAGGGTTTAGGGTTTAGGGTTTAGGGTTTGAGATTTTATGAAACCTTTTCTCCAAACCCTCAAACCGCCCCCGTAAACACACCTGCTGCCTCTGCAGCCGGCCGGCTGGCCCTCCCGAGAGCGCAGCCGCCCTTCTGCCACACAAACCCTAAACCCTTTTCCCAAACCCTAAACCCTAAACCATCGCGGCGCGCCGAGGCTGCTGCTCCCCGCAGCAGTGCTTCCGCGGCTGGCCGCGGCGAGGGTTTAGGGTTTGCGCCGGGGGTTTGGCCGAGGGTTTCGTCTCAGGGTTTGCAAGCTTCCCCGCAGCAAAAGGTATGGCGAATCCGTGTGCCCCAAACCCTAAACCCTAATTTAGAGTTTGCGAAAATGGAAGGGCCTGAGGGCGCCAAGAGGGGGGATGGTCACTTCCTTCCGGCGGCTGAGTGGTCCATTGGTTCCGTGGGCCCGCGGGAAGCTTCTGCTGCAGCAGCGGCTGCTGCTGCTGCTGCTGCAGCAGCAGCAGCAGCAGCCAAAGGCGACGGCAGCAGCAACAACAGCAGCGCCTGGGGCACACGCGGCATCCTCCCCGACCTCTCTGCCCGCTTTGCTGCAGCAAGACGCAGCAGCAGCGCGAGCGGCTCGCTGCAGAAGTATGCTTCTTCTCCGTTGCCGTATCAGCAGCACGCGCAGCAGCAGCAGCAGCAGCAGCTGCTGCTGCAGCAGCAGTTCGCGAGCCTCGCGCTGCACCCCTGCAACACGGAAAGCGACATCATAAACGCCTTCGAGGACGAGACTGGGGGCGGCGCGCCGATGCTGCAGTACGACACTTCGGCGTTTCTGCTGCAGCAGCAGCAGCAGCAGCAGCAGCAGCAGGCCGCAGCGGAGCCCGACTTCGTGAAGCGGCAGCCAACCTACGTGCAGGAGAAACACCCCATCTCCAGCAAGTCCTTTCAAAGACTCATAATTAAACAATTTTCTTCTGTTCAGATGTCTGCTTCTGCAATAAGACTTTCGAAAGCTTTCAACGGCTATTTGCTCGAAGACAGCACTGGGGAGTTGGGCATAGACCGGCTTCCCCTGTACCACGGTGCGGCGGAAAGCTCTGTCTTTTTCGTTTTCAGTTGCTGCTAATTGTTTTTAACTTTTTTAATTCTTTTTAATTGTTTTAATTTATTGTTTCGAGTTCTAAATTCGACAGTTTTCCGCGAAGTTGTAGTCGCTGGGGTTCCGAATTCTGCACTGAGGCTTGCAGGAAAGCTGCATTTCTCGTTCAGAAAATCGCGTTTGGAGGCGATCTTTGGTGTTTTCCGTCGCTTTTCGTTTCAACTTTGCGTTTTTTGTGAATTTAATTGCGAAATTTGCATATTTTTGGGGTTGATCGCGGAAAAAGTGGTTGAAAATGGCGGAGTTTCGGGGTTTTGCAGGAAACGTGCACACGGCGCCGGGGAGCTCGTGGCCGCGGTGCCGCGTGCGGTGGAGCGCGCGGTACTTCCTGCTGTACAGAGGCCACTGGTTTTGGTTTCGAGACCGAAGGGCTTATGAAGTGGGAGGTTTAGAAGGTTGTTTGGGGTCTGTTTCTTTGATAATAAACCCGCTTTCCATCGACCTGGACCCCCGCTGCTCCACGCGTTTCAGCCTCTGCATCGAGGGCTGGTGCAGCATTGTCGTGGACACCAGTGTGCAGCGCCAAGACCGCGGCGCCTGGGTTGTTCACTTCCTCGCCTACGCGAACAAGGTCCTTTCTTCTTTCTTTTCTTCTTTTATCCTTTTCTTTTCCTTTCTTTTTGTCTTTAGTTGTTCTTTTCGATCAGTGTTTCTGTGGGGTTTCTCGCGCTGTCTTCGTTTGCCGCCGTCTGGAGCTGTGGCTGCCTCTGCATGCGTTTCGGTGTTCTTGAATTTTCGCGTTTTCCCCATTTCTCAGATTATTTGGGTGGGGTTGTTTAAACTTGCTTGTGTTTCTTTTTTCTCTCTTATTGTTTTTCGTTTCGCTTTCTGTTTTTCCCTTTTCCTCAGTCTTCTACTGCATTCATTTGCCAGTCTTCTTGTATCTTTGCATCTGCATGCAAGACAGTTTCTCGTTTTCTCTTCTTTTTCTCAATTTCTCGCTTTCTTCTGTTTCACATTTTTGTTTCTTTTGGTTTTTTCGTTTGCATTTCCCTCCAGTTTCTCTCATCTTTTTTTCTGATTTTCAGATTTTCACGTTTAGGTGTGTGCGTAGACCCACGTGCATGCAGAAGTTGAACTGCATGCACGGAATGCATGCATCCGTTTGCTGCATACGCGACTTTTCTCTTTAAAATTATATTATTATTTAATATTAAATGATAATTATATTATTATTTAATATTAAATGATAATTATATTATTATTTAAGTGTTTTTGCTTTTTCTGTTTTTACTTGTACTCTATTTGCAGGGGGAGCAGCTCAGGGAGAAGTTCCCCGAAGTCGACTGGGAAGAACTTTGCCGCCGCTGCCGTCTGGCGGTGCGACAAGCCAACGAACATTCTTAGCTGCAGCAGCAGCAGCAGAAGCAGCAGCGGCAGCAGCAGCAACAGCAACAACAATAACAGTAGCAGCACGCGAAAAGCAAGGTTATATGACTGCAGCGTTCCCGAGCTTCTGAACAGTTGAGGCAAACAGCACGAAGAAGAAAACACTTCTTCTTTGTTGTTTCTTCTTTCCGTCTATTGACAGCCGCAAGCAGCAGCAGCAGCAGCAGTTGCTGCTGCTGCTGCTGCTTGTGCAGCACGAAGAAAGACTTTTCTCTTCGTTGTAGGCAAAGGCCACCAACGACTAGTGCCTTGTGTACAAATACCCAACAGCGCTCCGCCCCCGGCTGGGGGCCCCCACCCCTCCAGCTGGGGGCCCCCCGGGCCTGGGGGGCCCCCCAAGGGCCCCCAGGGGCTTCAGGTGCTTCTAGAAGCTTCTAGGGGCCCCGCAGCAGCGCCACTTGCGCCTCAGGGGCCCCCCAGCCCCAAAGGCGGCACTGGGGGCCCCCCTTTAGCTGCATGCGCTGCAGTCTTAGGGATTTCCTGCTGCTTTGCGTGCTGGAAATGTTAGTCAAAAAAGAGTGCCGTTTGTGATCCGTTAGGGTCTGCGGATTTCCTGAGAGTTTTATGTGTACGTACACCTGAAGTGTGTGCTGATGGAAACGAGGTCACAAAAGAAACTTTAAAGAAAATACTTTTGTGCAATTAGATGTGCCATGAAGAACGCAGGAAAAGATAAATAGTTGAAGAGATCAGGTGATAGGCTCAAAACAGTAAGTAGGTGGTTTTGAAGTGGGCATTCTTGCAGCTACGAAGCGCTTCAAAGCCCTAGCAACATGGGCAGCTGCTAGCTAGCTGCAGCAGCAGCTAGCTAGCTGCTGCTGCAGGTAGCTAGCTGCAGCAGCGGCTAGCTAACTGCAGCAGAGGCAAGCTGGCTGCAGCTTATCTTGTCGAGACTCTTCTTTGGTTTCGAAGGAAGCAGAGCCTTGCTGTTCATGAATTAAAAGGTAAATCATCTCAGAAATATGCTGGAGAGCTTCGGTAGCGTTTTAAAAAGTAGAAAACAATTTGGAATTGATCGCGAGATAAGAAAGGAAGCAACTGGAATGGCTGGCGGCAGCACACAGCATTTTTCAGCTGCGTATTTGGTGCAAAGATCCTCTAGAGATGTTCCTTTTGCATTTAAAATGTGTTTTTTGTATTTAAAACGAAATTTAGTTTAATTTTACGTGAAATATGAGGGGCAAAAAAACATTTAGGAGCTGGTCTGGGATTCTGGAACGCCATGCGTGCGAACAGCGGTGGATACAAAGAAAATGCAAGACAAGAAAAGTGCCAAAATTTGTTTTAAATAAATAATATACAAATAAAATACAAAACAAAAAAGGCCAAAAGATTGTTTTTAGACAAAATAATCCGAAATCTTTGCACAAACTGTTTTGCCTGTTCTGTGCAGCCAAGGCTGGCCGAGCATGCACTTGAGCTAGAAAAGAAGGGAAACCAGACACTCAACGCGATGACACTGCGCTCAAACGTTTTATTTGAATATTTTAATTGCAATAAATAAAAGAAAGTGAAGAAAAAGAAGTGAAACTTCGTCACGAAAGACCGAGCGCGAGTTGGGGGCCCCTATGGGGCCCCTCCGCTGTGCAGGAGGAAAGCCTCGTAAAGTAGTGTTTAAAGTCTGAGTTTCTTTTCTAAATGTCTTTTATTTATTGTTTTCACTCTTAGATTTGCGCCTTATGGGCCTCTTGAGCCAGCTTCCGAGGCCTAGGGTTTGGAGTTCAAGTGTAGGGTGTGGAGTTCAAGACCGAAAGCTGTTCCGATCATCTTGAAGAATGCAGAATGCGTGGTGCGCGATTCGCGGGGCGGTCAACGAAATAAATGCGGTGACTCAAAACCCTAATAACGCCTAAACCCTAAACCCTAAACCCTATACCCTAAACCCTAAACCCTCGTACGGAGCCCGGAAGGCGAGCCCAGCCCAGAGCTAATGCTGGGGTCTAGGGTTTAGATCATTTTCTGAATTAGGTGCTGCTTTCTGAAGATGAAGACGAGGAAGAAGAAGAAGAACAAGAAGACTTGGGGGCCCCCCAGAGGGGCCCCCCGAGAGATTTGCCGCTGCTGCTGCAGCAGCAAAAGGCGCAGCACGAAGCTGTAGCGCGGCAGCTGGAGCTTTCAGGTGCACGTACACCCGAGCCCCTGAACCTGTGCAGCTCTTCAGCTCCTTTAAAGTTCATTTCTTTTATTTCCACTTCTCATTTTTTGAGTTCAAATTTTTTTTCGCAGAGGCCGAAACTGCCAAGTATGCGCAGCAGCTC
>NW_013545459.1:0-1263 GCF_000499545.2 Eimeria tenella
TAGCTCCAGGCCGACGAAGCGCAGCAGCAAGTCCAGACAAACCCTGCAGCAGCAGCAGCAGCAGCAGCAAGAGGGAGACACAGTCTCTCTGCACAGGTCGCAGTTTAGGACGGTTTAGGATTTAGGGTTAAAAGCTTAGGGTTTAGGGTTTTGCTGCTGCAGGGCCTTCTTGAATGGGGAGCTCTGAGTCTGCAACAGTTCTCCGTCGGCCTCCGTTCTCCTTTAGCGTTTAGGGTTTAGGGTTTAGGGTTTAGGGTTTGTAGGCTTATAGCATATCCCAGCCGCTAAATGACTGCAGCATGCGGCAAACTAACTATAACGGCCTCGAGCGCGGGAGTTTGGCGTTCGGGCCCGTGGAGTTTGGCTTTACGGTTTAAGGTCTAGGGTTTAGGGTTTAGGGTTTAGGGTTTACGCGTTTTGGGGCATTTCAAACACTTTGAGGGTTTTGAGTTTAGTGTTTAGCGCTATGATGCAGTAAGCCGCGTCGCCCCCAACCCGCACAGAAAGCTGCGCGGGGGTTAGCTGCCCATTTTCCCTCTTCACGCTCCCTAAACCACAAACCCTAAACCCTAAACCCTAAACCCTAAACCCTAAACTCTAGGCCCTGACCCCTGGGCCGCAAGCGACCTGCAGAGGCGGAAATCCGGGACACACGGGTGAAAAACAGAGCAGCAGCAGCAGCAGCAGCAGTTAGTGCAGCGACAGCAGCAGCAGCTAAATCAGCCACAGCAGCAGCATAACAGCAACAGCAGCAGCAGCAGCTACCTAGCGGCAGCTCCCCTGGCTTCGGCAGCACCCCAGTTTGTTTGTAAGTCTCGACTTGGCGTTCTATCGCCTCAATCAGCTTCTCATATATCTGCAGCAGCAGCAGCAGCAGCAGCACGCGTCAGCAGCAAACCCCTCAGTGTCCGGGGTATGCGGACGGCTGGCCTGAGGGTTTAGGGTTTAGGGTTTAAGGTGGCGCAGAGTCCGCAAGACGTCCTGGTGCGCGTTACCCGTCCGCATCTACCCCTCCCTGCCGCACTCAGCCCGACTCGAGGGTTTAGGGTTTAGGGTTTAGGGTTTAGGGTTTACGGGGGGCAAAGTGTGCGTGACGAGCTCGGGGGCGAGCCCCTGGGGGTCTTTGACATATTTTGCAATTTCAATTAAAGCTGCCAAACACCGAACTGCGCACTCTTCGCATTCTCCCCCGATGCTGCGCAGGCAGCCGCTCCACAGCCGCTGCAGCAGCAGCAGCAGCAGCAGCAGCAGCAGCGGCGGCGG
>NW_013545461.1:0-3102 GCF_000499545.2 Eimeria tenella
TAGCTAGCTGGGTGGCTAGCTAGCTGGGTGGCTAGCTAGCTGGGTGGCTAGCTAGCTGGGCGGCTAGCTAGCTGGGGGTCTAGCTAGCTAGCTAGCCACCACTGCTGGGGTGAGAAAGAAGGCTTGCGAAACTGCAAGCCGCCTAGTCAGCTGGCTAAGACGAATGAGCTAGCTATGGAGCTGGAGGCCCACAGCTAGCTAGCTAGCCAGCTAGCTAGCCATGCATAACCCAGTTTGCTAGCTAGCCAGCTAGCTAGCTAACTAACTAACTAACTAAATAGCTAGCTAACTACGTAACTAGCTAACTGGCTTTCTCTATAGCTAGCCAGCTAGCGATATCGCGGCTAGCTAGCGAGCTAGTTGCACACGGAGGGCCTAGTAAGCTAGCTAGCTAGCTAGCAGCTAGCAGCTAACAGCTAGCTAGCTAGCTAGCTAGCTAGCTAGCGAGCTTTGGGTTCCCTGGCAGAATAACTTGGGAAGCTGCAAGCTTCCATTTCAGGTGAATGCTAGCTGTAAAGAACTGCCGAAGCAGAAAGCTGCATAGCTAGCTGCGTGGCTAGCTAGCTGCGTGGCTTGCTAGCTAGCTAGCTAGCTGGCTGCGTAACAGCAGCTGCTGCAGCTCTGGGCACTTTTGCTGCAGCTTGGGGACCTGCCTATACACTCCAGCCACGACGGAAGCACTGCCAAGATAGAAAGTAAATCAGGAGCAGCAGCAGGTGGCAGCAGCAGCAGCAGACGGCAGCAGCAGCAGCAGACAGCAGCAGCTGCTGCAGTCGCAGCGGCAGCAGCAACAGTAGGCGGCACGGTAAATGTAGTCTCAGTAGCACCAGGATTACTGTACAACTGCAACAGCAGCAGCAGCAGCAGCACCTGCTGCTGCTGTTGCTGCTGCTGCTGCTGGAGAAGCACAGCGTGTGCAGGCGCAGCAGCAGCACCTTTGCTGCAACGCCAGATACAGCAGCAGCTGAGTGTGCTGCTCCAGTGTCTTTGAAGGCACCCGGTGAAACTGCAGCAACAGCAACAGCAACAACTGCAGCAGCAGCAGCAGCAGTTGAAATTAATAAAAATAATGAGAACGTAAAGCAGCAATTCCTAACAGCAACTTCCAAAGCCCAGCAGCAGCAGCGGCACCAGGGGCCCCCGCCAGGGCCCCACGTTTGGGCCCCCCTGCTGCTGCTGCTGCTACTGCTGCTGCTGCTGCTGCTGCCTCGCGTTGATCTGAAGGCTTTAATTTTGAAGATTTCACAGCATGTGCAGCTGCAGCAATTGAAAGCTGCTGCTACTGACGGACAGAGCAGCAGCATCAGCATCAGCAGCAGCAACAGCAGGTGTTGTTGCAGCTCCAGGCCCTTCCCTCGGCAGCAACTGCAGCAACTGCAGCAATAATTAATTCTTTTGCTGCTCCAGAACGAGCAGCGGGCAGGCTGGCAGCAACGGCAGCCGCTGAGCGCCGCCGCAGCAGCAACAGCAGCAGCTGCAGCTTCACTTGCTGCTGTTGCCCCAGCTGCAGCAGCAGCAACAGCAGCAGCAGTAGTGTTTGTAAGGGATTCAGCAGCAGCAGCAGCAGCAAAGATGGATGAAGTATGTGTGGATCTGACTGGGGACTCTGGGGATGAAGACTTCAATGTGAACTCTGAGCAGCAGCAGCAGCAGCAGCAGCAGCAAACAGATGAGGAGGAGGATGAGGATGACTATGAAGATGCAGAAGAAGAAGAGGATGACTTTGATGAGGCAGCAGCAGCAACAGACGAGGAAGCAGCAGCAGCAACAGATGACGAGGAAGCAGCAGCAGCAGCAGCACCAGATGAGGACGACGCAGAAGCAGCCGCAACAGATGAAGAAGCAGCAGCAGCAGCACGAACAACAGACGATGACGGCCCAGCAGCAGCAGCAGATGATGAATCAGCAGCAGCAGCAGCAACAGATGATGAAGCAGCAGCAGCAGCAACAGATGATGATGCAGATGAAGACGAAGATGCTTCCGATGAGTACGGAGACAGCGAAGAAGAGGAAGCAGCAGCAGCAGCAGAAGCAGCAGCAGAAGGGGACAGTGAGAAGGACGCGTCAGCTGGGGAGTGCTCCGGTGCAGAAGCAGCAGCAGAAGAGAGGCCCCTTAGGGGCAGCAGCAGGAAGCAGCAGCAGCAGCAGCAACGACAGCAGCAGCAACGGCGTCGCAGAGGCGCAGGAGCTGGGCGAGGGGCTGTCGATACACCTGAATCTGTTGAGCATACACCTCAAAGCAGCAACAAATGCCGCAGCAGCAGGAGCAGCAGCAGCAGCAGCAGCGACAGAAGCGACGATGCTGCCTCTTCTCCTTCACTAGAGATCTCGGGGAAGGAGGAGCAGCAGCAGCAGCAGAGGTTGCTGCTGAGTGAGCAGAGCAGCAGCAACAAGGGAAGCGCTGAATCAGAAACACCAGCAGCAGCAACTGTTACTGCAGCGCAGCAGCAGCAGCAGCAGAACGAAAGGCTGCAACAGCAGCATGACGAGCTGAAGCAGATGCTGCAGCAGCAGCAGCAAACTGAGGGCTTTTCATTCCTCCCGGGTATCGCGAGAGCCCAGGTGGCAGCAGCAGCATGGGGGCGGACTTGTATCGCGAGATACGAGACAGTATTAGAAAAGCAACAGCAGAGACACTGGAGAGCAACAGAAGACGGCACAAGTTGCTGCTGAAGCAGCTGCAGCAGCAGCCGCAGCAGCAGCAGCAGCAGCAGCACTTTAGTGGGCGCGACCTCTCGCTGTCTGCAGCAACAGCAGCAGCAGTAGAGGCAGCAGCAGCAGCAGCAGCAGCAGATGCTGCGCATGCACCTCAGGAGGAAGATGCTCTCATTGAAAGCCAAATTGCTGCTGCTTTTCTTAAACCCCTGCAGGGGGAGAAGCAGGAATTCTCCGGGTTAGCAGCAGCAGCAACAGCAGCAGCAGCAGCAGCAGCAGCAGTAAGAGCAGTAGTGGAAGCAACTGTAGGAGCAGCAGCAGCAACTCCTGTAGATGCAACAGCAGCCCTAGCAGCAGGGAAGGCAACAGCTCCAGCAGCAGCTGCTGCAGCTGCAGCAGCAGCAGCAGCTGCTGCTGCTGCTGCCATTAAAGTTTTACTTTGTGTCT
>NW_013545462.1:0-1802 GCF_000499545.2 Eimeria tenella
AGGGCGCCCCCTAGGGGGCAACGGGGCCCCCTGGGGCCCCCAAGGGGCCCCGGGGGGCCCCCAGGGGGCCCCCTGGGGCCCAAGTGCAGCAGGGGGGCCCCTGGGAGTCTTTTGCAGCGAGGAGGCCCCCGTGACGCCTCGGGGGCCCTAAGCAGTGCAGAGGGGCCCTTAGCACAACCCACTGGGGGCCCCAAGCACTGCAAGGGAGGCCCCCCGTGCTGCAGCGGGGCCCCTAGTGCTGCAGAGGGGGGCCCCTAGTACCCCAGGGGGGCCTCTAGTACCCCAGGGGGGCCCCTAGTACCCCAGGGGCCCCCCCAGAACTGCAGGGGGCCCCCCAGAACTGCTAGGGGGGCCCCCAAGACTGCAAGGGGGGGGCCCAAGACTGCAAGGGGGGCCCCCAAGACTGCAAGGGGGGCCCCCAGGACTGTAGGGGGGCCCCCAAGACTGCGGGGGGGCCCCTAGTACTGGAGGGGGGGCCCCTGGGTGGGCAAAAGTCCAAACCTCTTTTTTAAAGCAACTCTTTGGGCTGAAAATTTATCATCTGGAGAAAAGCGGGGGGGGTGGGCTGATAGGGTGGGCTGGCCCGAGGGGGAGTGGCTCTGCGAAACGCCCAAACCCTAAACCCTAAACCCTAAACCCTAAACCCTAAACCCTAAACCCTAAAGCCTGGGCCCTGGGAGGAGGGAGCAACCACACGCAAGAACTTACCGCTAGGGTGTAAACCCTCTGGCCTTTTTCGTTCAGGTAAAAGCGCAGGTACATCTTCGATCCCAAACCCTAAACCCTAAACCCTAAACCCTAGGAGATCCCTGGGGGAGGAGGCTGCGAGGGGAAACAAAGAAGCTCCGTTGATCAAATAAAAATTAAAAGCAAACGCCAAATTGCAAAATGACAAACTCTAAACCCTAAACCCTAAACCCTAAACCCTAAACCCTAGAAGAGGGGAGGCCCCTTTCCCAGAGGGCCTCGGGTCAAGATCAGCCCCACAGGGGCCCTAAACCCTAAACCCTAAACCCTAAACCCTAAACCCTAAACGCTAATCTACTGACTCCCCAAAAGCAAAATCAAAGCCATCCTTGGTTTTCAGGAGCCATTTTGTCGCTGCAACGCTAAACCCTAAACCCTAAACCGTAAACCCTAAACCCTCGGTCCGCCCGGGGGTGTTACTGGGGGCCCACTTCCCGCAGCGGGGCCCTGCAGCCCAAACCCTCCCCCTACTAAACCCTAAACCCTAAACCCTAAACCCTCAATCTGGCCATGGGGGGGGCCAAATCCTAACTTCGCTCATTAGGGTTTTGCCGCGCCGAAGGCTGGAGGGAATGTCTTGCAGCAGCAGCAGCAGCAGCAGCAGCACCCATAACGGCTGCAGCAAAAGAAGCAGCAAGGGATCCCAGAGCTCTCTCAAAGACTTCTTCAGCCCCCATAACGGGGCCCCCAGCAGGGCCCTATTGGGGGCCCCGGGGGCCCCCGGGGCCCCCCAGGGGGGCCCCCCGGGGGCCCCCAATGGGGGCCCCAAAGTGGGGCCCTCCTCAGAAATCATTGACCTCACAGAGGGCCCCAAGGAGGGGGGCCCCCCTGGCCAGGGGGCCCCCCAGCCCCATTTGCTGCCAGCCCGGAAGCGGACTCTGCCGTGGGAGCAGCAGCGCGCTGCTGCAGCAGCAGCAGCAGCAGCAGGTAGTGCTGCAGGGCCGCTGCCAGCAGCAGCAGCAGCAGATCCTGTTGCTGCTGCATGCGCTGCTGCAGGACTTCCCCTAGCTGGCCTAGGCAGCAGGGCCCCAGCCACGCTGCGGCTGGGGGGGGCG
>NW_013545463.1:0-4009 GCF_000499545.2 Eimeria tenella
TGCTGCTGCTGCACCTTGTGTTTGCGCTGCCTTCACTTGCGGCAGCGACTGCAGCAGCCGCAGCAGCTGCTGCTGCTGCGATGCAGCGAGACGGCGGCAGCCACTTGTTCTGCAGCGGCTGCTGGTAGGGTGCCCACTGCTGCTGCTGCTGCTGCTGCTGCTGCTGCGGGTTGACCAGCAGGCGGCGGCGCACCAGGCGAGTGAGCCTTGCTGCACTGCCCCTGGGGGTCCACATTGTTTCTAACTGCTGGCCGCAAACCCCAAACCCTAAACCCTAAACCCTAGCTTCTCGGGAGAGCGGCGCTTTGCCGCAGCAAACCCTTCGAGGACTGACCCTAGTAAACCCTAGGTCCCCAGCTAGCTAGCTAGCTAGCTAGCTAACCAGCTAGCCAGCTAGCTAGCCTTAACGACTGAGAGGCCCGCGTGTACAGCGCCGCTCACCAAGACCCATGTGCAGCGGCACAGGGAATGGTGCTGCACCCTAGGGTTTAGGGTTTAGGGTTTAGGGTTTAGGGAGCAACGGTAAAAAATTCATTGCTCTGAAATTCTGCGGAAAAGGGTTCTTGGGCAGTGAACTTTGGGAAGGGTGCAGCAGTTCAATGAGACAGCGGCAGCGCATGCAGCAGCACCACCAGCAGCAGCAGCAGATGCAGCAGCAGCGCAGCCTGCTGCTGCTGCTGCAATAGCCTCCAAAAACGCAGAAAAATTTTAAACCCAACACTTTTGAGGTGTACGTACACCATAGGAAGCCCTGCTCGTGGCGATTGGCTGCTGCAGCGCCTGCGCCTGGTCTTCTACTAGCAGCAGCAGCAACAGCAATAGCAGCAGCAGCAGCAGCGGAAAAAGTTGCAGCAGCAGAAGAAGAAGAACCGGCGCTATACTCTTTGTCCACGTTTGCTGCAGCACAATGACTTCTGTCTTCCGCCGCATCCCGGTGAGGGGCCCCCCAGGGCCGCTGCTGGCACATTTGCTGTTGCTGCTGCTGCTGCTGCTGCTGCTGTTGCATTAGGTGCTGCTGCTGCTGCTGCACGTACTGCAGCAGCAGCTGCAGCAGCAAGAAAATCAGGCTGAGAAAGAACATCAGGGGCTCCAGCTGCGCTGGGCGGCCCGGGCTGTGCGTGCGGCGGTGGGGTTTAGGGTTTAGGGTTTAGGGTTTAGGGTTTGCGCGCAGCTGCCCAGCACGCTGAAGGTCTACGAAAGGACTTCAACTCTAAGGCCTGGTCCCAAACCCTCGGAAGGGCCTCTTTCCCTTCCGCAAGCCCTCGCGGTTGCGCCCATGAAAGTCACTTTCCTCCACGTAAACCCTAAACCCTAAACCCTAAACCCTCCGCCTAAACCCTAGTTTCAAGTAAAAGACCTTTTTGCTGTTGAGGCCCAGACGCGCATTGATTGGGTTAAGGGCGGGCAGCTTGGGGGGTCTTAGGGTTTGGAGGTTTGAGGGTTTCGCGGGTTTAGGGTTTGAGGGTTTGGGGGTTTTGGGGGCCCCGGGTTAGGGTTTGAGGGTTTAGGATTGTCGAGGGTTTGGGGCTGAGGCCTCGAGGGTTTAGGGTCTAGGGTTTGGGGCTCCGCATGCGCAGGGCTCGGGACCTTGAAGCGCCCGGGGCGCGAGGCTTGCGGCGCCAGGGTTTAGGGTTTAGGGTTTAGGGTTTGCGCGCAGGTGGACAGCCTCAAGGGAATCCCCGTGGACTTGGAGCTCAAAGAGTCTTCTCCAGACCCTTATTTTGCGCAGCACTTGAGGACAATGTACGCGGCTTTCTTTGGCAGCAAGAAGGCCCCAGCTAGCTAGCTAGCTAGCTAGCTAGCTAGCTGGCTAGCTAGCTAGCTAGCTGGGCAGCTGCAGCTAGCTAGCTAGCTGGGTGGCTAGCTGGGGCAGCTGCGCTGTCTGGCAGCAGTGCTGCCGCGGCTCCTGGCTGCCTAGCTAGCTAGCTAGCTAGCTGGTCTGCTAGCCAGTTTGCTGCTTGGCTAGTCAGCTAGCTAGCTAGCTAGCCAGCTAGCTAGCTGGCCAGCTAGCCAGTTTGCTGCCTGGCTAGCTAGCTGCTTGGCTAGCTGGCTGAGGCCGCGGCATTTCCCCGCGAACAGCTGTGGTGGCAGCTAGCTAGCTAGCTAGCCAGCTAGCCAGCTAGCTAGCTAGCTGGCTAGCTAGCTGGCTAGCTAGCTAGCTAGCTGGCTAGCTGGCTGGCTAGCTAGCTGGCTAGCTAGCTACTTCGGTAGCTGGCTAGCTAGCTAGCTATCTGGCTAGCTGCCCATCCCCCACTGGCTAGCTGGCGATAGCCAGCGGCTAGCTGCCCCTTCTCTTTAGGGCTCCCAGGTGTACATACACCTGAAACCAGCAACTTAATTTATTCTTTCCTTTTAATCCCTCTGCCCTAAATGGCTCTAGGGGCTCCCTTGGGGGCCCCCTGGGAGGCCTCCTGATGGGCTTCCTTGGGGGCCCCCTTCGCTTTGGGGGCCCCCTTCGCTTTGGGGGCCCCCTTGGGGGCCCCTTCGCTTTGGGGGCCCCCTTGGGGGCCCCTTTTGGGCCCCTTTGGGGGCCCTCTTGGGATCCCCTTTGGGGGCCCCTTTGGGGACCCCTTCGGGGGCCCCTTTGGGGGCCCCTTTGAGGGCCCTTTTGGGGGCCCCTTTGGGGGCCCCACTAAGGCTCTGGATGGTTCTCGAGACACTTGGGCATTTGCTGCCGAAGCAGATCAGCTGCAGCCTGCTGCTGCCTAGGGTTTAGGGTTTAGGGTTTAGGGTTTGGGGTTTAGGGTTGAGTGTTTGGGGTAGGGAGCTCTAGTTCGTTTTCGTTTGGGATAACACGGAGCGGTGCTGCTGCTGACGCTGCTGTTGCTGCTGCTGTTGTTGCTGCTGCTGCTGCTGGGGCCCCAAGCGTTGGGGGCCCCTTGTATTGGTTTAGGTAGGCTAATAGGGGGGACCCCCCGCCCGTCCAGGGGCCCACAGAGGGCCCCAGGGGGCCCCCTGGGGCCCCCTGTTTGTCGGGGGCCCCCAGGGGGTACAGATGTACAGATAAGCAGCAGCAGCAGCAGCAGAAAAGGGGGTCCCTAGCTTCCCTAAAAGCTCCTAAAGCGTTTTTGCTGCAGCAGGGGCCCGGGAGGCCCCCGCGGGGCCCCAGCTGCTGCAGGGGGCCCCCCAATCGGGGCCCTCGAGGGTTCAGCTGCAGGGTACTGGGGGGCCCCCGGGGGCCCCCACTGCTGCTGCCTGGCGCTGATTTATGTTTTTATTTTTGCTGCTGCTTTTTGCTGCTCTTGAGCAGCAGCAAACACTTGGAGGCCGCTGTGCAGCGAGCCGCACCCGTAAACCCTAAACCCTAAACCCTAAACCCCAAACCCCAGTTATCAAGTGGTAGCCCCCAGCCCTGATGCTTCCAGCAAATGTGAGCTGCATTGAGGTGCTGCCTCGAGGGTTTAGGGTTTAGGGTTTAGGGTTTAGGGTTTGGGGTTTAGGACAGCAGCTCGCTGCACAGGGCGAGGGTCTACTCCCTCCAGGGACGCCCAGAGACCTCGCGGGGAGGCGCGTGGACACTAAGGCTCAAGGGTTTAGGGTTTAGGATTTAGGGTTTGGGGTTTAGGGTTTAGGGTTTGGAGATGGACTGGTCAGTGTGTTACGAGCGCAGCAGCAGCAGCCCCTCCGTAGTGGCTCCGCTGGCTTTCCGGCGTTGGCTGCCGGTGGCGCGGCTGGGTTCTGTGGCTTCGCTGCAGCAGCAAGCAGCAGCAGCAGCAGCAGACCCCACGGCAGCATCAGCAGCAGCAGCAGCAGCAGATGAGGTGATACTGCGGCTGGCCTTTTCCCCCTGCGGCAGCCTCTTAGCTGCATGCACTTCTTGGGGCAGCGTGGCCGTGTGGGATGTGGCAACGGGGACTTTGCTGCTGCACCTGCCGCTGCTGCTGCCAGCAGCAGCAGCAGCACTGGCGTGGCACTGCAGCGGGGCGTATCTGTGGCTGGGGTGTACAGACGGCTCGCTGCTGCTGCTGCCGCTGCGCGCGCGGCCCCACACTTCTTCTTTGCTGCCAGC
>NW_013545464.1:0-4505 GCF_000499545.2 Eimeria tenella
CGGCGCCAGCGCCGTGACGCTTTTTCCCCATCGTAACTCCATGAGCGAACGGTACGAACGAGCAAACAAACGACGTAGCCGATGCACGTATTCGAAAAAGGGCAGGAAAAACAGGCAGTCCCAACGAGGAAAACAGGAAAGCGAACAAAAAAGACCCATTCAACTGACACGCGAAACAAGAACTTGGGTCAATGGAAGGGGAAAGATGGGAGTATGATGCAGGCCCACTGCAGATAATCTTCAACTGGCATGCCAACAGGCCTCTGGCACCAGCTGAACAAAAGGCAGACAGAGGAACCAAACAGAAGCGCTAAGAAGCGCAGGCTGCAAGCAAACGTACGTAGCTACTGCATCTTCTGCTGTCGTCCTGGTGGCGGTCGCCCTTACTGTGCAGCTCGTGCTTTGCTGATGCAGCTGCTATTGCTTGCTTGTCAATTCTGCTGCGCTGCCATTGCTGTGTGATGTCTGCGTATGTTTTCCTTACACTACAAATTCTTCCAGAGGCATTTCGGGCGGCTTAATTTCCAGCATGTATTCCCAAAAGGGCACATGTCCATCAGATGCTGCCGATACTGCTGCGCTTCTGCTACGACCAGCAGCAGCAGCAGCCGCCTGGAGGGCCGCAGGGTCGCAGGCTAAGGAGTAGTGTTCGAGAGAAGTGCTACTGCACCAAAGAAATATCTGTTGCTCCAGGAGGCAGAGAAATTGAAGCAAACTGGTCTTTTTTTGCTGCAGCTCTGTTGGCTCCTCTTCTCCTGCTACTGCTGTTGCCGTTGCCGTCACATGCTGCTGCTGTTGTTGCCGCCGGCGGTCTTTGGCTGCTGGTGCACTACGAATAGCAGTGACCGCAGCAGAAGCAAAGCGAAGACAAACGGGTTTCTGGCCTTTCTGCAGGTCTCCCCGCTGCAACACAGCACGGCACCAAGAAGAGCACATCGTTGGTCTTCAACAGCCGCAGCAAAAGCATCAGATATGGGGTCGTATGCACACAGCGGCGAGGCAAATGCAGCGCCGCGCCTGAGCAGCGTGGGGTCAGCACGACGACTACATAAGCTGTCAAAGGACGTCATACACCTTGGTGCAGAAACGCGCATTTAACTTGATAAATGTAATGTCCGACTGACCGGCCTAAATGCGCCCGTAGGGATTCTAATGCGCCTTGAGGGGACAGATGACTCCGCCACCCTTTTGTAGGCCTCAGCTACAACCTCCACCACTTCAACAGCTCCTGTTGAAACGGTTGCAGGATCTGCAGCGGCAGCTGCAGCTGTGGCTGCAGCTTCTGTTGTTGCTGCTGCGGTGAGGCGCTCCTGCGATGAAGATGCTGCAGCAGCAGCAACAGGAACAGCAGCAGCAGAAGGACGGAAGGCGGGGCGCGAAGCAGAAACTCCTAGAGTGTAGAGCCCTCCCGGAACAGACAGAGGCAACACAGCTGCCGCTGCTGCCGCTGTTCCATCCTGAAGCAGCCGTAGCGACGCCGAACCAACAGTACAACGTCGAGCCCGCCAAGAGGAACAAGAAGTAGGGGAATGGCGGACAAAAGTGAACGAAACATGCACTAATACTGTAAGGAAGAAGTACGGAAACGCACAGAAAGGGCACGATGGGAGCAATATTGAGAGAACGGCTCCAGCCACAAGTAGAGACAGAAACGAACAGCAGACAAGACGGAAACGAAGAGAAACAGCCCAGCAAAACTACAAACGCAGGCATGTACACGAGAAACGGAAACTGTTTGGGGGAAAAGAGAGTAGGCAGAAGGGGGAGAGAGAGTCGAACGGACAGAAACGGACGAGCACGCACGGGGAGAAAAAGAGACGGGGAATTGCATAGAGGTGTCACGAGAGACGCGGACAAGAAAGCAGCGAAGCTTGGAAGAAGGGCAAAGGGAGATTAAGGTGAGAACAAAGACACAAGCGCACCTGCTGGGCAGGACCAGCAGCAAAGGGCTCCACCCAGGCCTGTAGCCAACGGCCACGCTGCATGCCGGGTAACAATTTCTGCTGCTGCTGCGCTATGGCCAGAAGCTCCTTCTCTTCTGTCTCGGACAACCGCAAGGCCTGCAGTAGGGCACCCAGAAGAAGCACGAAAAAGAAATCAAGACCACTGCAAATACCACCAGCCACGGCACTAAACAGTGCCAGCGCAGCACAAGCTGCTGCAAAATTCGCAGCATCAACCAGATACACAGCTGTAATAGCAAGAAATCGAAACGGCAATGGCCGAAAAAACGAACCTCATTAATTTTGTCGAAGGTCCTGAGTCTGGCGAAGCCAACTTGCCGGCTGGCACGCTGGGAAGTTGACCCCGAACTTCTTAGCGGAGGTGATGGTTCCGGTGTTGCTTCTGCCTCTGTTTCTGCTTTTGCCAAAGAAGAACATATTACGCCTTCAGAGGTTGCAGGACCCCCGTCAGATGACAGTAACGCTGCCTCCATTTCTGCAGCCGCAGGTCCATCCGAGTGAGGCAGGCGCATAGCAAACAGAGAGCCCAAAACGCTGCTGCTGCTGCTGCTGCTTTTGCTGCTAGCTGCAGCAGCAGCAGCAGCAGACTGGGACCCAGGCGCGGCGTCATCGTCCGGCCTGTCATGAGCGCCCGGCGGGCCCACTGAACCATTTGATACACCATCGCGTGGCATTATTCCGTGTACGCAAGAAGGCGGGACTGCACCCGAAAGCTTCTGCGGCTGCTGCTGTTGCTCCTTGTGTTGTGTCTCTGCTGGACTTGCCGTAGTTGTTGTCGCTGTCGCAGCTGCAGCGGCATTTCGGTGGGCAGCAGCAGTACTTGCCGCTGCTCCTTCTTCCTCGGATGGACCACGGGTGGTTGCCGCTGGCAGTGCAGCATCGCTTGTTGGGCATCCTGTGCTGCAGTTGTTGTTGCTGCTGCCCTTGGTAACTTTGCTGTTGCTGCTGCTGTCGCTGCTGCTGTTGCTGTTGCTACTGCTGTTGCCGTTCCTGTTGCCACTGAGGTTTACATCACAAGACTTTCCCATGATACTGCACTCCAGCCGCAGCACAGGATTCCCCTTTGCTGCTGTTGCTGCTTCTGCCGTGTGAGCTGTGGCGGCAGAAGATGGCGCCGACAGGATGTCGGTAAACCTCGCGCCCACCGGCGATGTCCCACGGAGCCTTAAACTCTAAAACCTAAATCCCAACCTCTCAGCTCCAGACTCTGAGTCTATGGATCTGGGATGGAAGGGGATTCGCACCCTATCGCTCTAATTATTTCTTCGCGATATAGGCGCGTCAAACTTTCAGCCCGACACGCTTAACAGTGAAACTCCGGTGCAGGTAGAAGACATTAGCCCTCATGTACCCCTGTATAGAACAAAAAGTTGTGAAAGGACTAAATAATTTAATTCTTGAGCCATAGAACCCTTAATGCGAAGATTGGTCCGAAAGCGGGGGCCCCTGGGTACTGGGGCCTAGGCCGTGGGGGTGGGAGGGGCTGCTGTCTGCTGCTGCTGCAGCTGCTGCTGCAGTTGGCGCTGCTGCTGTTGAGGAACACCAAATGCCTGTTCTATGTACTTAGCGCTGACTGAACAAATTAAGTTTCACTAAACTGTCGATGACGGGCTTTCTGGTGTCAAGGCCTGCACACACCGTAGCTCGACAGCGACAACTTTGACAAGAGCGACAGCAAAAGCCACACGAGTATACCGCAGCAGAAAGAAAGTGAACATTCAAAATGGGTTCTGTGGAACAGCTGCAACGCCAATTAGGAGGGTTTGACTTCAGCAACCACTGCCGGAATGTATCCTTGCTACTGCGCTCTGCTGCCGCCAGCTCTTCTGCTTCGTCGTCGACCGGCGTTCCTTCCGCTGCAGCAGCAGGGAGCTTTCGCATGCCTCCTCTGCGCAAGACAGGCACGACCATATGTGGTGTCATATTTCAGGACGGGGTGGTGCTGGGGGCCGACACAAGAGCAACCGAGGGACCCCTTGTTGCGGATAAGAATTGCAACAAACTCCACAAAATTAGCAGCAACATCTACGCCGCTGGTGCAGGCACTGCAGCAGACCTCGACCACATGTGCGACTGGCTCGCCACCCAGGTCGAGCTACACAGACTCAACACTTACGCAAAGGTACACCATAACGTTAACGAGAGTCGGAAATCCTAGCCTTCTAAAGCGTAAGGTGCAACGTATAGCCACAGCCCTGAGCGAATATGACCGTGTTTACCGCCCACCGCGCAGAGGTGTCTTTGACACGGGTATTGTGTGATGCCCATCGCCCACAGGACATAGACACTAAGCCTCAAACTAGGGAACCGTGTACTTCAGGGGAATAATTTTACTGTACACGTAGGTTATACGGTTAAGGGTTCAAAATTTTGGCTTTGGGTCTTTTGCAGCAAGCCCGCGTAAGTATGGCTGTCTGCGTGCTGAGCCAAGAGCTTTTCAAGTACCAGGTACGTACTATGTGAGCCCCAAACGCTCAAAAGGCATCTGTAAATCACCCCTTATACCAAGTCGTGCGGCTGCAAAAGCAGCTGCACTGGGAG
>NW_013545465.1:0-1407 GCF_000499545.2 Eimeria tenella
ACCAGCAGCAGCTGCAGCAGCAGCTGCAGCAGCAAATGGAGCAGCGGGTGCGACGGCAGGTGCAGCAGCAGCTCAAGCAGCAGCTGCTGTTGAAGCAGCAGTTAGCAGCACGCAGTGCGGCAGTTCACTTCCAGGAATAGAAGCGCTCACAGCAGCAACAGCAGGTGGAGCAGCACCAGCAGCAGCAGCAGCAGTTGACGCGGCCTTACTAAAAGAAAAGCTCCTTCTTGGGCCAACTGTCGAGGAGGGGATTTAGTGCTGCTGCTGTTGCTGCATCCTTTTGCAGCCAGAAGGGCGTCTGCTGCTGCTGCTCCTTTCGTTGCTGATGTTCCTCCTGCTCCTGCTGCAGCCTTCGCTGCTGCTGCTGTCTCTGCTGTTGCTGCCGCTGTTGCTCTTCCTGCTTCTGTTGCTCCTGCCGTTGCTGTTGCTCTTGCTGCTGCTGTTTCTCTTGCTGCTGCTGTTTGTCTTGCTGCTGCTGTTTATCTTGCTGCTGCTGTTGCTCTTGCTGCTTCTGCTTGTCTTGCTGCTGTCGTTGCTCTTGCTGCTGCTGTTGCTCTTGCTGCTGCTGTTGCTCTTGCTGCTGTTGCTCTTGCTGCTGTTGCTGTTGCTGCTGCTGCTGTTGCTCACCGCTTGCAGTGCCCTGCTGCAGCTGAGAGGCAGACTGCCCTGGTTCCTCGCATAGGAGGGGCCCCATGAGGCCCTGGTGGGCAGGTCTTGCTGCAGTTACCCTAGGTTCGGGGGTACTGCAGCAGCAGCAGCAGCAGCAGCAGCGGCAGCGAAAATGGTAGCAGGAGCAGAAGGAACTAGTTTCACTCGATGTGCTGCTGCACAGCAAGCCAGATACAGAATTTAGGCAGCTTAGGCTATGCTGCCATTGCTGTAGAGCCTTTCCTCTTGCCGCTGCTGCTGCTGCTGCCGCCGACTCAGGTAGCAGCAGCAGCAGCTGCTGCTGCGCAACCTCTCCTTTTCAAGTGAACTACTTTGATGCCAATTTGATTTAAGAGGAAATAAATAAAAGAAAACCCCAGGAAGGGCCTCCGCCTTCACAGGGGCCCCAAGGGGGCCCTGTTGCAACACAACGACCCACTGGGGGCCCCCCAGGGGCCCCCACGCGCTTGCTGCTACTTCTGGTGTCTTATTAATTAAAATGAAAACGAAAAAAGGCTGGAAGGTCAATGGTTACAGCCTGAGGTGTATGTACACCGCAGGGTAGAAGCTGCTGCGCTGCGTAGAGGGGGGCCCCCAGCGGGCCCCCTAGAGAGAATGGGGCACTGGGACGAAGTGCAGCGGCAGCAGCTGGAGCAGCAGCAAGAAAAGAAGAAGCTGCTGCAGCAGCTGCATGATCGGCAGCAGCAGCAGCCGCCCCCCGGCCAGCAGCAGCAGCAGCCGGCGCAGCAGCAGCAGCCG
>NW_013545466.1:0-2277 GCF_000499545.2 Eimeria tenella
GCCTGCTTGCACCTAGCTGCTGCAGCTAGCTGCAGCGGCTAGCGGCGGGCTTCAGGCCCCCAGAGGCCCCGCGCCCTGGGTGTGTGCAGCAGCTCTTCGCGGGGCCCCACACGCCAGCAGCGGGCCAAAATATTAATACCATTTCCCTCACTCGAGGGCTTAAAAGTCCTGCTAGTTGTTCTCCAGGGACGCTTGCTGCAACAAGTCGTAGGGTTTAGGGTTTAGGGTTTAGGGCTTAGCGTTGAGGGTTTAGGGGTTTGGGGTTTAGGGCGTGGCAGGGCTTCAGTGGACCCGCTTGCGCAGGCGCAGCAGCAGCTGCGAGGGCAACGAGGCTAGCAGCAGCAGCAGCAGCAGCTTCCTGTGCTGCAGCAGAGGCCCCTTTGCAGTTTGCTGCTGCTGAGCTGGCAGCAGCTGCAGAAAACCCGTTTGCTGCAGTTCTTTCCTTGCAGCCCCACTGGCTGCTCCCCCCCTTCTGCAGCGAGCTGCATGCAGGGGCTCTGGGGGCCCCCTGGGGGCCCCCCTTGGGGCCCCCTCACCCTGTGGGGAGGTGACCCTGGCGAGCCTTTTGCTGCTTAAAGCAGCAACCTGCTGCAGCAGCAAAACGGTATAATAAAGCAGCAGCAGCAGCTGCTGCTGCTGCAGGCCAAGGCAGCGCCAAATGTGGAGCCTCGCGAGCAGCAGCACTCCAGTTCTCTCCCAATACCCCATACAAATGTAAACAAACAAACAAACAAACAAGTAAATAAATGAATACATATATTTATACAAAGAAAGAGAAAGCTTTAGAGGGCAGTGGGGGCGCTATGCAAACAGTTAGCTGCTGCCCCTCTTATCCTATTTCTCTGGTTTTAAAGGAAGGCTATAAGGGTATTTTGCTGCTGCTGCTGCTGCTGCTGGCCACGCAGCGCGGCCACGGCCAGCCAAAAGACCCTCAGCAGCAAAAAGGACTGCAGCAAAAGCCCAAGAGTTGCATGCGCTGGAAGCCAAGCCCCAAAAGACACAGAGGCTGTGTGGCTCTTAGGCCCATACAAAAGGGAATTTATTTAAAATCGAATTTAAATTAATTTAAAATCCATTTATTTCTTTTTATGAATCTTATTCTTTGGAGTTAAAGTATTTTATTCACCATATTTCACCATCTAGAAGAAAAAGCAAAAGAAATGGCCACTTCGCCTTTTCCTAATCCTCAAACCCTAAACCCTAAACCCTAAACCTCCAAAATGCCCGCTGCGCAGAACCACAGACGCCGCCCTAAACTCTAGCAGAAGTAAACCCTCAGACTGCTAAACCCTAAAAGCGTAAACCCTCAGGCTCCTAAACCCTAGAAGCTCAAACCCTCAGGCTCTTAAACCCTAAAAGCGTAAACCCTCAGGCTCCTAAACCCTAAAAGAATTACCCAGAGCTGCACTTGAAGGCCACAGAAGCAGAATTCAAGTAGCCTAAACCCTAACAAAAACCCCAAAAAAGGGTTTTCTTCGTCTATTTACAAAACGCTTTTCAGGCCGGCTCAGCCCCTCTGCCTTCAGCGGAACAGATTCCATGCTGCTTTGCGCAGGTTGCAGTGCAGCAGCAGCGGCTGCTGCTGCGCTGCTGCTGCGCTGCTGGTGCAGGGCTCAGCAGCCAGTGGCACTCAATGAGCTCGCCGGATCCCCAGGGCAGCAGCACAGCTCTCTGAGGCGCTGACCCCCTGCAGGGTTTAGGGTTTAGGGTTTAGGGCGGTTTGTGGATTGGGAAAGTGTAAGGCCTGTAGTCCTGCTCGCCGCAGCCGCAGGCGTCCAGCGTGCAGCCACGGGGAAGGCGGCTGCGGCTGCAGCTCGAAAAACTGAGTTTTATATTTTCTAGATTTTATTAAATGCTTAATAACCTTTTATAATATTTAAAAATGGGCTGAAACGCGAAGAATAGAGTCAATTGGCGCGCGGCCGCCGGGCGCCAGGATGGCTCACAGGCGCAGCGCAGCAGCTTTGGGGGGATTGCTGCGGCCCCTCCGCTGATATTTCAATTTTACTTGTGTCTTTGAACTTAAAAAACACTTTAATTAATATAATTTTTGGGTTTTGTTCGGCTGCAACCCCAAAATAGGGGGTGACGGGGGCCCCCGGCAGCAGAAGAAGCCTTCAGTGACTGCTGGTGGTGGCACCCAGGACAGCTGCTGCTGCTGCTGCTGCTGCTGCTGCTGCGCATGTCTGCGTGCGGTTTGAGCAAAGACATTTAACTATGCTGCTTAAAAGTGTCTAAAAAGACTCGTTTTCTGTGGCGGCAGCGGCATCGGGGGGG
>NW_013545467.1:0-2285 GCF_000499545.2 Eimeria tenella
CCGAGCGCTGGGGCGTTGCTGCGGCCGCTGCTGCAGCCCTGCAGTGGTTGTTCTGATGAAGCTGTGGAGTAGTGCAGCTTTCAACCTTTAAACGTAAACCCTAAACCCTAAACCCTAAACCCTAAACCCTAGACCCTAACCTGCGCCACGTTTTCCTCAATAATGATTTCGACGGCGTCTTCACACAAGAGGAAATTCTCAATCACGTGGAGGCCCACGCGAACCACCTGCACGCAACCCAAAACCCTAAACCCTAAACCCTACACCTCAAGCCCTAAACCCTAAACCCTAAACCCTCGAAACTGTCATTCTGTGTACCAGACAGCGCCAACCCCAAACCCCTACCCCTCGACCCCAACCCCCCGAAACGCCGCGACGCCGCGTGCAAACCCCAAACCCTAAACCCCAAATCCTAAACCCCAAACCCTAAACCCCAAACCCTAGCCACCTTCTCGACTCTGGATTCTTTGAGAACATCGCAAGCAGCTTTTAAAATTCCTGCTTCTGTTATTGCAAGAGGAAAACCCTCGTGGAAAGAAAGCAGCCAAACGCAAAACACTGCTTTGTAAACCACCCCCGCGGGTTGGCTCAGCGAAAGGTCCTTCAGCAGCCTGCGCCACAAACCCTAAACCCTAAACCCTAAACCCTGGACCCTAGGCCCGGGGCCGTAGGCACTCAGCCCTGGGTCTTGGGTCTTGCGGAGTAAACCCTGTACTCCTGGTGCCACAAACCCTAGCTCTTTACACGGGCGCACGGTGGTTTGGGGTTTAGGGTTTAGGGTCTAGGGTTTAGGGTTTAACGCGTACACCTCGGGCAGACCAGGGGTCTCCCACACAAGCGGCCGCCATCGATCTGCGAAGCCAAAACGCAGTTAGGGTTTAGGGTTTAGAGGGTTTAGGGCTTTGAGGGTTTAGGGTTTTCAAGAGGATTTAGGGTTTAGGTTTTAGAGGGGTTAGGGCCCGCGGACAGCGGGCCCTGATCCCGCGCGCAGCTGCGTAGCGCTGCGCACCCGCCCGCGAGGGTTTAGGGTTTAGGGATTAGGGTTTAGGGTTTGGGGTTTACCAATTTTGAGAATGTTAACTAGCGCGTCAAGGCGCCCCGACTCCGACACGGGAAACTTCTTGGCAATTAAATGCTGCACAAAATAAGTGACTTGCTCTTCGGAAAACGCCACACTCCTCGCGCGGCTGCAGCACAAACCCTAAACCCTAAACCCTAAACCCTAAACCCTAAACCCTAAACCGTCGGCCTGCGGGCCGGGAGCCGGTCTGCGGCGCAGCTGATCAGCCCTGGCCCTTGGCGCGCAGGCGCCGCCGCAAAACCCGAAACACTAAACCCTCGCGGGCCCGCAGCCCGGCTAGCACCGGTAAACCCTAAACCCTAAACCCTAAACCCTCACCACATAAACCCCGAAAGCATGAAGGCCGCGCGGTCCCCCGTGTAGCTGTCAACCCCCGGGCGCTGCAGCAGCTGCAGAAAGTCTTCGAAGACATTTGAGTTTTCGAGCGCTCCGCACATGGCCTCGTAGCGGCTGCTGTTCTCTGCAGCAGCAAACGAGGGTTTAGGGTTTAGGGTTTGCGAGGGTTTGCTGCCGTTCGGCGGCCCCGACGCCTTGGCGCCTCCCAGGGTTTAGGGTTTGCGCCCCCCCAGCAGCAGCACCGCAAACGCAGAGAGGCCTTCGCTGCTGCAGCCCCACGAGGGTTTAGGCCCCGCAGCCGCTGAATTAGGGTTTAGGGTTTAGGGTTTAGGGTTTACCCCGGACAACTTCGTAGAGAATGGTCAAGGCGTACTGCACTGGCTGAATGTCCGCCTCGAGACGCAGCACGGCCACGAGGGCGGCCACAACTTGGGGGTTCTGCGCCACAAACCCTAAACCCTAAACCCTAAACCCTAAACCCCAAACCAGGGTTTCGTGCAGCTAGGGCTGCGTTGCTAGGGTTTGGGGCGCGGGCGCGGGCGCGCGGCCCGGCCGCGCAGCGCGCCGGTTTGGGCGAGCCCAGGGCCAGGCCCCAGGGCCTGCGGCCTAGGGTTTAGGGTTTAGGGTTTAGGGTTTAGGGTTTGCCTCGGCGATGGCGTCGGCCCGCTGCTCCGAGTCCAGCCCGTGCAGCTGCGCAAGTGCTGCTGCCATTCCCTTTTTTATTAAACCCGCCCTTTCCAGCAAACTCCATTCTGGCTGCCGCTCCATCACGGCTTCTTGCTTCACCTGCGCAAACCCTAAACCCTAAACCCTAAACCCTAAACCCTAAACCCTAGGCCCTGCGGGCTGCGCCCTCGAGCGAGGCGCA
>NW_013545468.1:0-2168 GCF_000499545.2 Eimeria tenella
CAGCAGCGACAGCAGCAGCAGCAGCAACAGCAGCAGCAGCAGCAGCAGCTACCGTATTGGACATCTTGAAACCTCTTGAGTGCTGCTGGTGTACAGACAATCCCAGTGACATCTGAGTTCAACTTGAAAATTATCTTTTCCGGATTTCGCACAACAACCACTCCTAAGAAGCAAAAACCACACTTTAGGGTTTAGGGTTTAGGGTTTAGAGGCTTCAGGAAGCTCTTCTCACGTTCAGTGGGTCGGGAGAGCTGCGTTTCCAGTCGCTTGAAAGAGCGTAGGGCTTGGTGTTTAGGGTTTAGGGTTTAGCGTTTAGGGTTTAGGGTTTGGAGTCTAGGAATTATGGTTTAGGGTTTAGGCTTAGCAATCGGCACTCCAGCGCACACGAGACTCGGGTTTAGAGCTTACTGAGTTTAGGGTTTAGGGTTTAGGGTTTAGGGTTTATGGTTTGGGGTTAAGGCTAAGCAACAGGCACTCAAACACTCACAAGACTACGGTTTAGGGCTCATCAAGTTAGGCTTAGGGTTTAGGGTTTAGGGTTTCGGGTTTACGGTTTAGGTTTAGGGTTAGCAATAGGTATTCAAGTGCACACAAGACGAGGGTTTAGCGCCTAGAGGGTTTAGGGTTTAGGGTTTAGGGTTTAGGGTCAGCAACAGGTACTCAGGCGCACAACAAACTACGGTTCAGGGCCTAACGGGCTAGTGTTCAGGGCTTAGGGTTTAGGGTTTAGGGTTTAGGGTTTAGGGTTACCTTCTAGGACTGTCCCTTTTTTATTCATCTCTTTAGGGTTTGGAAAGGCCTCGTTGAGGTGTCTGTACAGCACGAATTCTTCGCTCGCCTTTATCACCTCCTCAGGGCCTGCACAAATCCTAAAGCGTAAACCCTAAACCCTAAACCCTTAACCCTAAACCCTAAACCCTAGTTACGCCAAACCCTCCCACCTCGAGGCCTACTTGCGCTTAACTCGTAAGGCCTCAGACAACCGCAACTCGAACTCTAAGCCCTAAACCCTAAGCCCTAAACCCTAAGCCCTAAAAGCTAAACTCTAAACCCTAAACCCTAAACCCTAAACCCTAAACCCTAAACCCTTGCAGCTCCTAAATCCTAGCCCCTCCAGCGCCTCCTTCCCCCAGCAGCTCTCTGCCCCGCGTCTTCTGCGCCCGCCGCGCGCCTGCACGCCCAGGGTCTAGGGCTTAGGGTTTAGGGTTTAGGGTTTAGGGTTTAGGGTTTAGGGTATAGGGTTTACTGATTTGGCAAGACATTGCGAGGGCCAGCCGCGGCAAATAGAAAACCCCCAAAGCTGCATATTTCAAAAGACAAAACGCCAAAGGGCGTTTTGCAAAACCACAAAAATCCAAATTCAATGCAGCGCGCCCAGACTCCAAACCCTTCACCCTGCGCGCAAACCCTAAACCCTAAACCCTAAACCCTAAACCCTAAACTCTGGAGTGAGACCGAAACACGCCTCTGATCTGGCCAAAAACGGCAAATCCAGGGTCTCTATGAGGCGCTGGCTGTAGGGTTTAGGGTTTAGCCGTTAGGATTTAGGGTTTAGGGTTTAGGGTTTAGGGTTTAACGGTTGGAGGCTAGGGTTCAGTGTCTACAAATTTTGCAAGACAACGGCGCGCGAAGCGACTAACGGGACTCCCAATCCCAAACCCTAAACCCTAAACCCTACACCCTTAAGCCTAGACCCTAAACCCTAAACCCTAAACCCTAAACCCTAAACCCTAACTCACGTGGTGCCTAAATAAGTCTCCACGAGCTCCGCAAGAGAAGCCTGGTAAGGCGCCTGCCCTTTCTTCACACAAATCAGCTGGTGGGCCACCTAAGCCGCAAACCCTAAACCCTAAACCCTAGACCCTAAACCCTAAACCCTGAACCCTAAACCCTAAACCCTGAACGTGAGAATGAGGAATAGCTGCAACACAATGGGCAGCAAAACCGTAACTCTGATAACTCGCCAGCCAACAGTGAAGGGACTTGTCCACACTAGGGTTTAGGGTTTAGGGTTTAGGGTTTAGGGTTTACTTGCGTGTCGAAAACAAAATTGAGCTTCACGCCATGCTGGTGGTAAAGAGCAGAAGAGTCTTCGCGGCAGTCGTGGATAACCTGTGCAGACACCCCATAACAGCTGCTGCTGCTGCTGCTGCTGCTGCTGCTGCTGC
>NW_013545469.1:0-7667 GCF_000499545.2 Eimeria tenella
ACAGAGACACAAAGACTGTAATTAAGTTACACAAATGCATGCAGAAGAGAAACCATTGAGTTAGTTCTTAAGAGGGTTTACTCTTTAGTGGGGCCCCCGGAGGCCCCGTAAGGGCCCCCAGGGGGACCCCTTACAAATCCCACGGGGGCCCCGGGGGGCTCTCGGGGGCCCCATGGGACTTCTAAAGGCGTCTTTGGGGCCCCCTAGTGGGGCGTAGAGGCGCTGGGGGCCCCTTGAGGGGCCCTTGGGTACTCTGGGCCTCTTCAAGGGCCCCTAGAACTTGGGGTTTTGGGGGGCCCCCCAAGGACCTCCAAGGGGCCCCCAGGGACCCCTGCGGGCCCCACAGCTTTGGCCAAAAGACAAGGGGGCCCCCAAGGGGGCCCCCCTGCTGCGGACAGGGGGCCTCTTAGCCCCAATGAAATAGGAAGGGGGCCCCAAAAACAAAGAAAGGGGGCTCCCTAGGTGGGAGGGAGCCCCTCAGCCTACCCATGGGGGCCCCCAGGAGGCTGGGGGGCCCCCTGAAGGCGAGGGGCCCCTGCACTGTACGGGGCCCCCAGTACCCAGCTAGGGGCGCTAGACGGGAGGCAGCAGCGAATACTTCGAAATAGAAAATAATTAAAAGTAAACAAAAGAAAAATATAAATTAACTACCTATTTGGAGAAGTACTAAAGTTGCAAAAAGGTCTGTTTGCTTGGGGGGCGCGACAAGCTCAGCAGCAGCTGTTGCTGCAGTAGCTGCTGCAGCAACAGCGGCAGTAGCAACTGCAGCAGCAGACGCAGCAGTAGCGCCTGTAGTAGCAGCAGCAGCTGCAGTGGCAACAGATACTGCAGCAGCAGCTGCAGTAGAAGTTGCTGCAGCAGCACCTGTTCTTCCTGCAGCAGCTGCACCATTTCTGCTGCTGCTGCTGCTGCTGCTGCTGCTACTGCTGACCGAGCCAGACCTTCTGAGCCTTACGTCGCGCCCAACCTCACCTGTTTCCATGGGCGCAGCAGCAGCAGCAGCAGCAGCAGCAGCACAGCAATAGTGATAGCAGCAGCTCCTGCTGCTGCCATTGCATACACAGCTGTGTCTGCCCCACGTTGTTGCTCTAGCTACAGCAGCAGCTGCTGCAGCAATAGGTACAGCAGCAAGAGCAGCTACTCTGGCTCCGTGATGGAGGGCAGCAGCAGCTGCCGCAACTGCAGCAGGTAGGGTAGCTGCTATATTTCAAGAAGCTGCAGCTGCTGCAGCTTCTTTAAATCCAGCAGCAGCAGCTGCTGCTGCAGCTTCTTGGCGCTCAGCAGCAGCAGCTGCTGCTGCAGCTAGAGGAGCCGCTGCAGCAGCTCCGCTGCAGGGGCTGCTGCAGCAGCAGCAGCAGCAGTTGCTGCTGCAGCAGCAGCAGCAGCAGTTGCTGCTGCAGCTAGAGGAGCTGCAGCTGCTGCAGCTTTTTGACTCCCAGCAGCAGCATCATGGCTCCGGTGCTGGTCATGTGCCCTCCGAAGACAAGACCCAAAGCTTCTTCGAGAGAAACTTCGTGGCTCTCCAGCAGCTCGTCTTCGTCAGCAGCAAGCCTCCCGCTGCTCACCTGCAGCAGCAGCAGCAGCAGCAGCAGCAGCAGCAGCAGCAGCAGCTAAGTCGGCGGGGCTTCTCGCTGCAGCGGTAGCACTTCGCGCTGCTGCAGCAGTGCTTACGCAGCAGCACGCGCAGCAGCAGCAGCAGCAGATGCAACGCCCAACGCTGCAGCGGCTCAGAAATAACAGAAGCTGCACAACTAACTGCAGCAGCAGCAGCAGCAGCAGGAGGCGTGGCCGGCACTCTAAACCCTAAACCCTAAACCCTAAACCCTCATACCTTTTCTCCGTCAATTATTAAATAGGGGATAAAGGGCTGGGCCGTATATTTGGCCCCAGGCAGCAGCAAAGAAGTGTTGTTCATTACCGGCACCAAACGCCCGCCCCGCTGCACACAAACCCTAAACCCTAAACCCTAAACCCTAAACCCTGAACCCTATACCCTGAAGCGAGGCGGGGAACCTGAGCAGCAGGAGAGAAGAAATTGAAGCAAATGAGCTAGGGTTTGCTGCTAAGTGCCACCTGTGCAGGATTGGCTCATTTCTGCGTGAGGGTTTAGGGTTTAGGATTTGGGGCTTCTCAGGCTAAAGGGCGAGGCCACGGGGGAGCTGTTACAAATTAGGGTTTAGGGTTTAGGGTTTGGGTTAATGAGAAGAAGCAGCTGCTAGTTCTTCAAACTAGGGTTTAGGGTTTACCTCCGGGCAGGGGCCCGTGGCCCGCGCCCTCCGGCCCCCGCCAGGGCTTAGGGCTTAGGCCTGAGGGCTTAGGGTTTAGGGTTTAGGGTTTAGGGTTTAGGGTTTACCACCCCTGCCTCCTCCTCAGCCTCGCAAGCCACGCAGTGCTCTATGCTGCGGTGCTTCGCCTCGAAGAGGCCGCAGACCACACAGTAAAGCCCTTTCTGCGGGCCCGGGCAATATTCCTAAGTAAATAAATAAATAAATAAATAAATAAATAAATAATAATAAATAAATAATAATAAATAAATAAATAAGAATAATGAAAAATAGTTGCGGCGGGGGGGCTGGGGAGCAGCGGCAGCAAAGCTGCTGCTGCTGCAGCAGCAGCTGCAGCGGTGCCGCTGCGGCAGCAGCAGCAGATACAAGGCAGCAGCAGCAGCAGCAGCAGCGACACCGCGGACAGAAAAAACGGCAACAGCAGCAGCAGCACCACCTGCAAGACCTACAGCTGCAGCAGCAGCAATAGCAGCAGCGACGGCACCAGGAAAAGCAGGACTAGCTGCAGCAGAAGCAGCAGCAAAACACAACTAGCCGTAGAACCAGCAATAACAGCAGCAATAAAAGCAGGACTAGCCGTGGCAGCAGCGACAACAGTACCAGCAGAAGCACAACTAGCAGCAGCAGCAGCAGCAGCAAACGCACGACTAGCAGCAACAGCAGCAACAGCAGAAGCACTAGAAGCAGCAGCAAAAGCACAGCAAGCACCAGCAGCAACAGCAAAAGCACAACAAGCCCAGCAGCAACAGCAAAAGCACAACTAGCAGCAGCAGCAAAAGCACAACTAGCACCAGCAGCAGCTGCAGCAGCAGCAGCAGCAGCTCACTCTCAGGACAGTGAAGGTTTTGGTTTTGGAAAAGAAAGGAAGACAAAGAACAGCAGGCGGAGCATCCGAAACATCAAAAGAGTGTTTGCTGCCGTTCGGGAAGCAAACTGTCCGTTTCTTTACTGCACGCAGCAGCAGCAGCAGCAGCAGCAATTGCGGCAGGACTGTTCGTTTCTTGACTGTGTGCAGCAGCAGCAGCAGCAGCAGCAGCAAATGCAGCAGCAGCGTTTGCTTCCTGGCAGCACGCAGCAGCAGCAGCAGCAACTGCAGCAGCAGCTGCTGTAGTAACATCTGCAGCAGAAAGCGATGAAGCGACTGCAGCAGAATCTGCATTTAAGGCTTCATGAACTGTGAAAACAGCTGCAGCTGCTGCCGCTGCAGTGTCTGCTGCTGCAGCAGCTGCTGCTGCAGCTGCTGCTGCTATGCTTCGCAATTACTTGTTCTCCATCCTCTGTAGACGACTTCGTCCTTAATGAGCTTCACGCTGTCGATGGGGTTGCTGCTGCTGCTGCTGTTGCTGCTGCTGCTCTCGCAGCTGCTGCTGCTGCCGTTATTTTTGCCGCTGCTGTTGCTGCTGCCGCTGTCCTGGCAGCTGTGGCTGCTGCTGCATCGTCGTGGGGTGTATGTAGACCCGAGACACGCGGGATCCACCGCAGCAACGCTGGGCCGCGGCGCTGCTGCTGCTGCTGCTGCTGTTGCTGCTGCTGTTGCTGCTGTTACTGCTGCTCGTCCGGCGCTGCGGGCCAGCGCAGCAACGAGCGCCATATTGGCGGGGTGAGACTTGAGGTGCATGTACACCTCAGCCCGAAGCAGAAGACTAGAGGCAGCAGCAGCAGCAGCAGGAGGAAGGAAGCAGGAGGCAGCCCCGCCTCACATCCTCGAGATGACGTTCTCTATTTTTAATTAATTAAAAAGAAGAGACTTATTTTGCTGCTGCGTCTGCAGCAGCAGCAGCATCTGCTGCTGCGTCTTCCGCTGCTGCAACATATGCATGCAGTACGGGCAACGGCAGCCAGCAGCCGCCGCCGCCGCCGCAGCAGCAGCAGCAGCAACGAATCCGCTGCGGCTGCTGATAAGGTTTATTTTTTATTTGCAGCAGCATCAGCTCCTGCTGCTGAGCTGTAGTTACAGCCCACTTCACGACTGCTGCCTTTAGCCTGCTGCTGCTGCAGCAGTCACTGCTGCTGCAGCAACTGAGGCCAAGCCGTAGGGCCTCTGCTGCAGCAGCAGCAGCAGCCGCAACAGCAGCCGCAGCAGCAACTGGAGCCGCCGACGCCGCCTCAGCAGCAACAAGAAGCTCGCCAGCAGCAGCAGCAGCAACTGCTGCTGCTGCTGCTGCTCCAGTCTCGCCCGGGGCTGCTGGCCGGCCCCGCGCTGCAAACCCTAAACCCTAAACCCTGAACCCTAATGTCGATCCCCCTAATTACCTGGGAGGCCCCCGAGCCCCAAGGGGCCCCTCCAGACCTTGGAGATGCAGCAGCAGCAACTCCGCTGCTGCAGCTGTCTTTGGAGGAAATGATAGACAGAGAGAAGAGCAGCCGCAGCCAGCAGCAGCAGCAGCAGCGGCGGCAGAAGCAGCAGCAGCAGCAGCGGCAGCAGCAGCAGCCCGCGCCGCAGCAGCAGCTGCAGCAGCACCGGCGGCAGGTGCTCCTGCGGCCGAGCCCCTCTGCTGCTGCTGCTGCTGCCGCTGCTGCTGCTGCTGCTGCCGCTGCTGTTGACGCAGGTGGCCGCTGGCTGCAGCTGCTGCGCGCTGTCTGCGTCGAGGCCCTTCACATTCCAGATGTTGGCTGGGAGTCTTTCAGGCTGGTGCAGCAAAACGAACGCGTAAGCTCTGCTGCTGCTGCTGCTGCTGCTGCTGTTGCTGGGGTCTTGGTGCTGCTGCTGCTGCTGCGGTTTCGGTGGCAGGGGTGCTGCTGCTGCTAACCTGGTCTTGCTGCTGCTGCGGCTTCTGGCCTCAACGAGGCTAATTGTCTCCAACACTTGAAAGGGCTAGTTGACTAGCTAGCCGTGGGTAGCTGGCTAGCTAGCTAGTCAGCTAGCTAGCTAGCTAGCTAGCTGATTGGCTGGCTAGCCATGGGTAGCTAGCCAGCTAGCCATAGCTAGCTAGCTTTGCTCCCGCTAGCTGGCTGGTAGTTGGCCTGTCTTTCTGGTTTGCTAGCTAGCTAGCTAGCTAGCTAGCTAGCCAGCACGCTGGCTGGGCAGCTTGCTAGCTGGCTAGCTAGCCACCTAGCTGCCTAGCTGCCTAGCTAGCTAGCCAGCTAGCCAGCCAGCTAGCCAGCCAGCCAGCTAGCTAGCCAGCTAGCCAGCCAGCCAGCTAGCCCGCCAGCTAGCCAACTAACCAGCTGGCCAGGTAGATAGCCAACCAGCCAGCTAGCCAGCTAGCTAGCCAGACAGCCAGCCAGCTAGCTAGCTAGCTAGCTAGCTAGCTAGCGAGGAGTGCGTGTGGCTGTGGGTGTGCAGCCAATGCCTTGCTGCTTGTTTCTGGTCTGCGGAGGGCTGCTGTCTGCTGCTGAAGTTTTGCGTTTCTTTTTGCCTTTTAATGTCAAAGAAGTGAATTACTTAACTGCTGCTGAGCCTGCAGCAGCAGCAGCAGCAGCAGCAGCAGCAGGGGAGGATTCGCCGGTGGAGTGCTGCTGCGTGACCTTTCCCTCCGCTGCTGCTGCTGCCTCCGCGCTGCAGCAGCGCAGCACGAGCTGCTGCGAGCTGCTGGAAAGGCACCAGGAGCAGCTGCTGCTGCAGCAGCAGCAGCTGCAGGAGCTGCTCGAGGGCGGCGCCGAGGAGGGAGAGCTGCAGCAGCAGCAGCAGCAGCAGCAGCAGCAGCAGCAGCTCCAGACCATCCAAGAACAAATCAGTAACCTCAAGCAGCTGCATGCAAATGCGGCACAAGATGCAGACATCCATTTGTGTCTCCAGCAGCTAAACAAGTGGAGGAGGCAAGCTGCTACTGTTGCTGCTGCTGTTGCTGCTGCTGCTGTTGCTGCTGCTGCTGTTGCTGCTGCTGCTGTTGCTGCTGCTGCTGTTGCTGCTGCTGCTGGTCGTGGTCGCGTGCCACTGCTGCTGCAGCTCTGGCTCCACAGCTGCAAGCTGCTGCTGCTGCTATATTTCGCGGCAATATGCCCCGCAGAAGCCCTCTCAGTTGCTGCTGCTGCTCCTGCTGCTGCTGCTGCAGGACGGCGCCGATCCCGAGCAGCAAAGACGGGAAGTCTTACCAGCTGCTACTGCGGCCTGCTGTTGCTGCTGACGCTCCTGCTGCTTCTGCAGCAGCAGCAGCAGACCCTTCTCGAGTCAACCAGCTGCGTCCAAGCCTCAACTTTACAATGGCGGCAGCAGCAGCAGCTGCTGCTGCTGCTGCTGGCGGTGGCGCTACTGCTGCTGCTGAAGCTGGGGTCCCTTTGGGCCTATCCAGTGAAACAGCGGGATTAGAGGAAGCAGCTCTGCTGCGGGAGACAGTTGCTGTTCAGGCAAGCTATCTGCTGCTGCTACTGCTGCTGCTGCTACTGCTGCTGCTGCTACTATCAGTGCTGCTGCTGCGTTGCTGCTGCCATGGCTGTCGCTTCTGCGCCTCTGCCGCTGCTGCTTCTGCCGCTGCCGCTGCAGCAGCAGCAACAGCAGCAGCAGCAGCAGCAGCAGATTGATTGATTTTTGACTTTAGGCCTCCCGCGGGCTTTTTCGCTCTTTTGTTTTTCGGGGGCCCCTCGACACTGGGGAGGCCCCGGGGGCCCCCAGCAGGGCCTCCCGGGCAGTGTGAGTTTTAATTAATTTTAATTTTATTTAATTCTATTTTATTTATTTTAATTCTTTTTTATTTATCCAACTTTGTTTTAATTTGTTTCAATCCATTTTTGACTTTCTTTGTTTCTTTTTTTCCTTCTTTTGTTTGCTTTTGCCGCTTCTTTTTCCTGTTTTGCTGCTTCTTCTTGTTTCCCTTTGCCGCTTCTTTTTTCTCCTTTTGCTGCTGCTCTTTTCCTCTTTTGCTGCTGCCTCTTGTCTCCTCTTGCTGCTGCTTATTTCCCCTTTCGCTGCTCTGCTGCTTCTTTTTTTTTCTTCTCCTTTTTTCTCTTTTCGTTTATTTCTCTTTTATTTTATTTTCATTTTCTTTTTTTAATTTCATTTTTCCTTTTTATTTTTATTTTCTTTTTCAGTTTAACTCCTCGCCCAGAAACAGGCCGCCGTACCCCCACGCCCAGTACCCACAGTGGGGCCCCGGGGGCCCCCGGGGGCCCCCCCGGGGGGGCCCCAAGGGGGGCCCCCGGGGGGCCCCTGGGGGCCCCCCGAGGAGGCCCCTCATAGGAGGTCTCTAGTGGAAGGAGACAGCCGGAGACTGAGGTGGGAGAGGGCGCAGGAAAGGCGGGGACTTCTCTACAGGTGCTGCTGCTGCTGCTGCTGTTGCTGCTGCTGCTGCTGCTGGTGTTGTTGTGCTGCTGCGTGTTTTTTGGTAGTGCTGCGGCAGAGAAGGCCCTGAAAGCACTGGCTTGTGCGTGCTGCTGTTGCTGCTGCTTCTGCTGCTGGAACTGCTGCTGCTGCTGCTACTGCTGCTTCTCTTATTGTCTCTGTTG
>NW_013545470.1:0-1201 GCF_000499545.2 Eimeria tenella
TGCAACAGGAACACCAGCAGCAGTAGCATCAGCAACAGCAATGACGTCCGCAAGCGGCGGTTTGGCGGCAGCGGGGTTTCGAGCGGCAGAGTGAAGGGTGTAAAGAACGCAAAGAGATGGCAGTGAGGCAAATTAAAGAGTTTCTTAAGGGGGAATTGCTGCATTTAATGAGCCCCTTAAAAAAGACTGTGGATTTCCCTGCAGCTGGGGGGACCCAGGGCTCTTTTTGGAGGCCACTTTGTCGCATTTTGGGGCCAACGGCTTTCCCCCACGGCCCCGCAGAGCCCTCGTGGATAGCTAGGGGCCCTTTAGTGAAATAAGAGGACCAAGTGGGCCTTAACGTAAAGGCCTGGGGCTCTCTGGAGCGCTGGGAGCCTCTCAGCCGCAGCCAGGCTTTGGCTGGTCTGGGGGCGGAGAGGCGAAGAGGGGTAATTGTTTAATTTCCTGGACTCCAACATATTTGGCGAAGACTTTTACTGAAAAGTGCACTACAGTTAAGACGCTATTGTGGCGATTAATTCAGCTAAAAGTAGTGAAACCAAGTTGGGGTTAAATTGAATTTCCTTCACCGCAACATATGTGGCGAAGACTTTTACTGGAAGAAGTAGTGCAGTTGAGATGCTTATTTTGGTAATTCATGCAAGTAAATATTATTTCAAAATAACGAAGTGGAATTCGCTACTGCTTGAATAGCCTAAATTCGTCTCCAGCGTCTCACGGTGAGAGCGGTGTCTGCGTAGGCGAGATGAGCATTGAAGGACTGAGTTTAAGGGGAATCGCTGTCATTTGCCTTTTCAGTTAAAAGTGCAGACAATAAAAATTTTGTTTTCAATTTAATTGAACGTTAACGCTCTAAGTTCCCCGCCCAAGCCGAATTCCCGCAAGAGCAAACCATAAAGTTATCACTGGCAGCAGCCGCCATGGCGGGCGCCGGCGCCTGGCCCTGCCCCAGACTACAGGGGTGTCCCTCTGAGGCCAGCTCTTGGGGCCCCGCCCGAGGGCCCCGCAGGGCCAGGGGCCCCCTGGCAGTGGGTTTTGGTGCCTGTGCGGCGTCGCTGGCAGCTGCCGCGGCCTCCCAAGGGCCCCCAACTTCTGCTAGCCGCGCTGCTGACGCACTGCGTGTGGCCTGCGCACCCGCAGCCTCTAACAGCAGCAGCAGCAGCAACAGTACCAGTGGCGGCAGGCACAGCAAAAGGAGGGG
>NW_013545471.1:0-1072 GCF_000499545.2 Eimeria tenella
CTGGCTAGCTGGCTAGCTGGCCAGGTTGCCAGCCAGCTAGCCAGCTAGCCAACCAGCTAGCCACCCAGCTAGCAAGCCAGGTAGCTAACTAGCCAGCTAGCTAGCTAGCCAGCTAATCATTCAGCTAGCTGGCCAGCTAGCTAGCTGGCTAGCTAGCTAGCTAGCTGTTCATTGCTGCCTCGTTGCTGGCGCCTCAGGAGCTGCTGGAGCTGAAGGAGAAGCTAGTGGCTGCTGCTGCTGCAGCAGAGCGAGAAGCAGCCGCAGCAAAAGCGGATTTGCTGCAGGACTACAAACTGAAGGAAGCAGCATGGCAGCAGGAGGCGCAGCAGCTGCGGAGTGAGCAGCAGAAGCTTTTGCTGCTGCTGCTGCTGCTGCTGCTGCAGTTTATCTTTCTGCTGCTGCCTCTTTGCTACTTCAGCAGCAAAAAGTTCTTTTGCTGCTTTTGCTGCACTAGAAGCTCCGAAGCAGCAGCCCCTCAGCAGCACTTAAAGCGCCGCCGCTTCACGGGCAGCTAGCTAGCCAGCTAGCGAACTAGCTAGCTAGCTAGCTAGCCGGCTAGCTAGCTAGCTAGCTAGATTGCAGGCAGGTAGCTAGGCGTTCTGTGTACTTTTTGTTTTTTTTCGAGGAGTCTGAAGGGCTGCTTGCTTCTGTTTGTGTCTTTGCTGCTGCTGCTGCTGCTAGGCGAGTGGCAGCAGCAGCAGCAATCAGTTTCTGCTGCTGCTGCTGCGCTGCACCGCGCATGCAAGGACTTCGAGGCTCTCCGGGTGTCTGTACAGCAGCAGCAGCAGCAAACGGAAGCGGCGAATGCGGCCCTGCAGCAGCAGCTGCGAGTGCTGCAGCAGGTAATTGCTGCTGCTTGTTTCAGCAGCACTAAATGATCTAAAATATATTCTTCTTAAATAAAATTTTAATTATATTTTCCTTTAAATATATTTATTTTTAATTCAAAATGCTAGCAGCAGCTGCTTGCCCCACTTGCTGCTGCTTCCAGGAGGCAGAGCAGCTGCAGCGGGAGCGTCAGCAGCTGCAGCAGCAGCTGGCGGACGCTGCAGCAGACAATGAGGCAGCAGCA
>NW_013545472.1:0-2153 GCF_000499545.2 Eimeria tenella
GGTTGCTTGTGCTTTTGCTGCTGCTGCTGCTGTTTTCTACTTCACCAGCAGCAGCAGCAGCAGCAGCAGCAGCACGGACTGCTCTGACGAGCAGCTCATTCAGCTCCTGCGAACCATCACTCAGGAGTTCCACAAAGTCTTCGCTGAGGCAGCACAGTAAACCCTAAACCCTAAACCCCAAACCCTAATGCCCAAACCCTAAACCCCAAACCCTAAACCCTAAACCCTAGCGCGGCTTCGGGGGCTTCTCAGGCCTGCGCCTCGCAAAGTCTTAAAACCCTCTCGGCCAACCCATGCATAAGCCGCCAACAAAGGCGGGGTCTAGGGTTTAGGGTTTAGGGTTTAGGGTTTAGGGTTTGTCTGCAGGATGACGTCTAACTTGCTCTCGAGCCTCAACGCCAAAGGCAGGGGCCGCGGGGGCCCTCAAGCCCTTCGGGAGACGGTAACCCTAAACCCTAAACCGTAAACCCTAAACCCTAAACCCTAAGGGCTAAGCATAGCGCGTCGTTGTGGGCTTCTGGAGGCCAAACCCTAAACCCTCGGAGCAAAACCCTGACGGAGCAGCACATGATGTTTGCGCCCGCTGCGCCCCAGCGCAGCGGCAGGAGCTGAAACCCTAATCCCTAAACCCTAAACCCTAAACCCTCGTTTGCGCGCAGATGGAGGCTATGAGTCTGCAGCGGATGCTGCTGGCCAGACTCGAAGCAGCAGAAGCTGCTGTTTTAAAAAGAGACAATTTGTCTCCTCGAGTCTTCGACTCCCGCTGCTCCAGACTCGCCAAAACAGTAAACCCTAAACCCTAAACCCTAAACCCTAAACCCTAGGGTGCGCGCTCCCTCGCGGCAGATCTGGGGTGGACACCGGCGGCGGCCCCGCAAGTATAGTCCAAACCCTAAACCCCAAACCCTAAACCCTGAGGTGAAGGGTTTAGCGGGGAAACCTCTAGTGTTTGCTTGCCCTAAGTAACGCTCGGGAGCGAGGGTTTAGGGTTTAGGGTTTAGGGTTTAGGGTTTGAGGTTGGCAGAACCCTGAAGTCAAGGAGCTCGTCGCTGGACTTCGGCAGATGTACGAAGATGCAATGCAAGGCACTCTTCCCCTGTTACCGGGTAAACCCTAAACCCTAAACCCTAAACCCTTGGTTTACTCAAGTCTTAAACCCTAGCTTTACTTTTCAAAAGCCCAAACCCTCGGGCTCTAGGGTTTACGCGAAGTCCTCGCCTCCTTGTGCATGAGTTTTTGACTGCCCTTAGGGCTGTGCTTGAGGTTTAGGGTTTAGGGTTTAGGGTTTAGGGTTTGGATGCAGGGCTGGAGGTGCCGGAAGAGTTGACGCAGGAAAGGGTTTTGCAAATTCTTCATAAGATCCAAAGAAGAAAAGAACAGAAGTTTAAAGAGATCCTGCAGGCCACAACCGAGAGGGGTAAACCCTAAACCCTAAACCCCAAACCCTAAACCCTAAATTTTGAAGCGCAAACCGTAGCCCTAAACCCTAGCTCGGAGTCCAGCACGTCTGCCGTGAAGGTCTGTCTCCTTTTGTTTCCCCCCATATCTGTCTTTGGCTGCTTGGGAGACTTTAGGGTTTAGGGTTTAGGGTTTAGGGTTTAGGGTTTGCGGCTGCAGAGTTGTCTCCTGAGGGCGCCAGCACAGCCGTCACTGCGCAGCTGCAGGAGAGCAACACAGAAGCAGAAAAGTCAGTGCTGCAGGAGGAGCAGCTGCTGCTGCAGCACGAACGCAAGCAGCAGCAGCAGCAGCAGCAGCAGCAGCAACGGCAGCAGCAGGAGGTTGAGCTGACGCCGATGGTGTTCCTCCAAGCCATTGCGAAGCACTGCAGGGACCCGGCATTCAAGGCGAAGGTAATTTTAAACCCTAAACCCTAAACCCTAAACCCTTTTCGGCGTGCTTCCGTGGTTTCCGTGGCTCTGCCTCGGGATCGCTAGGGTTTAGGGTTTAGTGGCGATCGTCGCCGGCTGTTCGTGCTCGGCAGCCACCCAGGGCGGGGTTAGGGTTTAGGGTTTAGGGTTTAGGGTTTAGGGTTTGCGAGCAGAAAGCTGCAGTGGACCAGAGCCATTCTGAGCACATCTTCGATTTGCTGCGCCGCGGCCGACGGCCGCAGCAGGAGCCTCTTGTTGCTGCTTGCGACAGGCGGCTGCAGCAGG
>NW_013545474.1:0-2075 GCF_000499545.2 Eimeria tenella
CTCCAGGGGCCCCTGGAGCCCCTAGGGCTCCTGGGGCCCCTGGGGCCCCCCGAGGGCCCCACAGACAAACAGCAGGGGAACCTGAGGCAGCTCCGTAGGGAGCTGGAGACCCGCAGGGGGCCCTTGAGGCTGAAGGAATGTTTCTGGGCTTTGGAAGGCCTACGTGCTGTAGCTGGGCGCTGGAAGTGCCTGCATGTGCCGTTGGTCCTGCTGCTGCTCCTGCTACTGCTGCTGCTGCTTCTACTGGCGAAACCTCCTCAGCCACCCTCAGAGGGCACGAAACTGGGGCCCACAACGATGGAGGGGGGGTTCCCTGTGCTGGAGGAGGGGGGCCCCCGCTCTTAGAAACTGCGTCTGCGAGGGGGGCACGGCTGTGGGGCCCACTTTGCAGCGGCGCTGCAGCAGCAGTTGAAGCAGGAGCTGCTGCAGCTGCTGCTGCTGCTGCTGCTGATGCTGCTGCTACTTTTCCTGCAGCTGTTTCTGCTGCCCGGCTTGCGGCTGCAGCGCCTCGTTGTGCTGCTGCTGTCCCTCCTGCCTCTTGACTTTGCCTTGCTGCTGCATTTGCAGCAAGCCCCGCTGCTGCGTTGGTCGCTGCTGCAGATGCTGCTGCTGCTGCTGCTGTTGGTACTGCTACTGCTGCTGTTGTTGCTGCTGCATCTCCCCGCGCCGCTGCTCCCTCAGCAGCTTGCTGCAGCTTTGACAGTCCGTGCCTTTGCTGCTGCAGCGGCACCAACACAGCTGAAGGAGCAGCAAAACAAAGACATCCCGGAGCAACTCGCAGCATTACTCTGTTTCCTTCTCTTTCAGCTTCTTCTTTAATTCTACTAGTACCACCGGCAGCTCCAGGCCTCTGGGGCCCCTGGGACCCCTCGGGCCCCGGGGCCCCCCGGGGCCCCTGGGGCCCCCGGGGCCCCGGGGCCCCCCGGGGCCCCTGGGGCTCCCGGGGGTCCTGGGGCCCCCTGGACCCCTGGGGGGACCTCCTGGGGTCTGGGGGCCCCTGTGGGCCCTCAAGATAATGCACCAAGTTGAGGGGGAGGCCTTTAGTAGCTGCGCCCAGATATTTGGCTGTGCGGGCAGCAGTTGTGGCCTCAGCCTGCTGCAGCAAGAGCCGCCGCTGCTGCTGCTGCTGCTGCTGCCTGCTATAGCTCGCTGGGCGGCTGCGCCTGCGACTTTGCGCAGCCAGCAGCTGCCACTGCTGCACAGCCACGAGACAGGGGCCCCCCGGGGCCCCCGCGAGGGCCAGGCGCCCAGTAAGGGTACTAGTTGTTGTGGGCTGTGCTGATTTGCTGCTGCTTGCTGCAGCACCAAGGGGGGCCCCTTGCTCTTTGGGGGCCCCTTCTCGCTGCAGCTCCAGAGACACAAAGGCGCTACTGCTAAACGTGCCCCACGTGGTGCACGCTACTGCGGCAGGGGAACTCCGTTCCCGCTGCTGCTGCTGCTGTTGCTGCTGCTGCTGCTGCTGCTTCTCTTTGTTGCTTCTTGAATCAGGCTGTTTCTGGGGCTCCGTCAGTGCTGCAGCAGCAGCAAATAGCAGCAAACCGCCGCCCTCACCTGGAACACGCAAGAGACATCCCACCAGCGAGGCCTGGCAGCTACTGCTTGACAAGGACCAGCTGCTGCTGCTGCTGCTGCTGCTGCTGCTGTGGTCTATGGCGCCTCCCTGTGCCCTCTCTGCACGCAGCAGCAGCTCCTCCACTCCAATAATTGCAGGTGCTGCAGCAGCGGGGCCCTCCAGCTGCAGCAGATTGGGCTTGGGGAGCTGCTGGGCCCCCAGCAGCAGCAGCGCCGCACATAGCTGCTGAAGCAGTACGAACTCATCTGGGTGCTTCTCCATAGCAGCAACAGCAGCAGCAGCAGCACGGCCGATGCAGAAGCAATCAACGGCAGCAGCAGCACAAAGCTTTCTCAACAGCTTTGCTGCAGCGTCAAGGGGGCCCTCTGAGGAACCCTCATCAAAACGTGTTTGTGGGGAGGCATAAACGGGGCCCCCAGGTCCCCCGCAGCTATTCATCCCCAGTTGCTGCGCTGCAGCAGCAGCAGCTCGCAGCACCTGCTGCTGCTGCTGCGCTGCAGCA
>NW_013545475.1:0-1982 GCF_000499545.2 Eimeria tenella
GAGGGGACTCAGGGGGGACTTGGGGGGTTTAGGAGGACTCAGAAAGTCTAAGGGGGCTTAAGGGGACTCTGGGGGGCTTGGGGGGACTTGGAGGGACTTGGAGGGACTTGAGGGGACTTTGAGGGGACTCTGAGGGGACTTGGGGTCTCTTTGGGCCTGGAGGGTCCCCTGGGGACTTGAGGGCTTCTAGACTTGGCGGAGGTGTCAGTACGGAGCTCTGGGGTGTCTGTACACCTGGAGGTGTCTCTGTGGAGTGTCTGAGGACCTGTGTCTCCTTTTGAGGTGTCTAGCCACCTGGGGAGACGTCCCCAGTTCTCTCTTGGCCCTGGTCTTTGTCTGTACCCCTCAGGGGCGTGTGTGGGGGCTGTCTGTCCCCTGAGACTGCTGTGGGGTGTGGGGTGTCTGTCCCCAAAATCTGTGGGGCGTGGGGTGTCTGTCTCCTCAGACTGTGGGGCGTGGGGTGTCTGTAGCCCAGAGTGTGGGGCGTGGTGTCTGTCCCCCAAATCTGTGGGGCGTGGAGTGTCTGTCCCCAAAATGTGTGGGGCGTGGGGTGTCTGTCTCCTTTCAGGGGTGGATCTGCGGCGCCACTTTTACGCGTTGTACGTGCCGAACTCCGCGAGCGCGGGAGACCGTCCCTTCCCGCTGTTCATTCGCGCGAGGGGACAGGTGGAGACACCTTCGCCCAGCAGCATTTACTTGGCCACTTTGGCGGAGACTCCTTGCGGGGGCTCCGCGGTGGGAAAGCCCACGGAGGTTCGCGAGGCGTTCGGCAGACACGCCGCAGACCCCAAGTTCTTCGTGGCCGAGTCCGCGCAAACCCCAAACCCTAAACCCTAAACCCTAGCGGCCGCCGCCAGCCCTCGCGGAGACAGAACGCGAACGCGGCGCGCGCCGCTCCTAAGCCCTGAACCCTGGCCCCAGCCCCAAACCCTAAACCCTAAACCCTAAACCCTACGCGCGCGGGAGCGAGGGTGTGTTTGCAGGGAAGTGACGGTGAGCAGCGAGGTGGAGAAGGCGAGCAGCAGCAGCAGCTTGGAAGTGTGTTTGCTGCGAGGAGACAAAATGGTGTCTCTAGGGTTTGCACATGTGGGGCGGGCCCTGAGCTACCGGCTGGAAGTGTTTCAGGGGGGCCCCCAGGGGCCCCCCGGAGTCCCCGAGGGGACCTTCACAATGAGCGTGGCGAAGTTCAGCGCGCTGGGGCTGCACTGGGGGGCCTCGAGCAGCAGCTGCTTCGAAAAGGAGACAGTTGGGAAGGTGTTTCTGGAAGGAGACTTTCCCAAGGCGCTGAGTTTCTGGGTCGGAGACAACGCAATAAGGGCCTGGAGCTCCTCCCGCAGCCGCCCCGCCCCACAGCGCCTGGCCTTCTTCAGGGCCCCCGGCGCGAGGGCCCTGGCCGTGCATGCAAACAGAGACAGAGTGGCGTTTTACGTTGTGGGGAGGAGACAGTTGGGGGGGGGACAGTTGGGCCTCGCGGGCTACGACCTGACGCAGCCGCAGCACCTGGACCAGCTGTCTCCTTTTGCTGCTGCCGAGGCCGCGCTGCAGGCCCCGCAGGCCCTGGCTCTGCTGCAGACGGAGACAGACTGCTTCCTGCTCGTCTCCGACAGCAAAAGGAGACAGTTGCTGCTCTTCAGCAGCAGCCTGCAGCTGCTCGAGGCCCGCGGGGCCTGGCCCGGGCTGGCCCGCCCCCTGGAGGCCCCCATGGGCCTCTTCTGCGTGGAGACTCCCGAGAGAACTGTCTCCAGTCTCTTCGACTGCTACGTGGCTGACGAAACGGCCCACCGTTTGCTGCTGCTGCAGTACGATGTCTCCACTGTCTCCTCCGTCTTTGTCTCCGAAGTCTCCTCCTCCGCCACCTCCAGCCAGAAGCTCGCCAGGCCCCAACACGTCGTCGCCTACCCCTACAAGGGGTACACTCTCCTCTACGTCGCAGAAGTCCGCCGCCGCTGCTGCTGCTGCTGCTGCTGCTGCTGCTGCTGCTG
>NW_013545476.1:0-1437 GCF_000499545.2 Eimeria tenella
CTCAACCACCGCCGGCAGCAGCAGCAGCTGCAGCAGCAGCAACTGCAGCAGCAGCAGCAGCAGCAGGATGAAGACAGCCCCGAAGAGGCCCGAGAGGAGCTGCAGCTGCGGCTGCAAATTGTCCAGAAGACACTGCGGGATCTTCAGGCTTTGGCCAAGAGGCAAGTTTTTATTTCTCTTGTTTCATTTTTTCTTTATTTTATTTTATTCTATTTTATTTTATTTTTTATTTTCGTTTTGTTTCGGTTTGTTTTCTCCTTTTCTTTGGTTGTCTTTTGATGCCTTTCCACCCTCTGCTGCTGCTGCTGCTGCTGCTGCTGCTGCTGCTCAAGTAGCTGCTGGAGCCAGTGGGGTGCCCCTGCGTACAGGGGGCCCCCCATGGATAAGTCCCGTGGCTCTTTGGGGGGCCCCCAGCTCTGGGTTGGCCCAGATCTTCATTTGGGCCTCTTTTCTCTCTGGGGCCCCCACATATCTGTGGGGCCCACTGGGGGCCCCCTGGGGGGCTCCTAGCTCTGTGTGGGGCCCCCAACTCTGTCCGGGGCCCCCAGCTAGCTGTGTGTGGGGCCCCCATCAGTGTGTAGGGCCCCCAGCTAGCTCTGTGTGGGGCCCCCGTATGGGTATGGGGCCCCCAATTAGCTGCGTGTGAGGCCCCTATGAGTGTGTGGGGCCCCTAGCTAGCTGTGTTTGGGGCCCCATGAGTTTGTGGGGCCCCCATGAGTGTTTGGGAACCCCATGAATGTGTGGGGCCCCCATGAGCGTGTGGGGCCCCCAACTAGCTGTGCGTGGGGCCCCCTATTATTGTGTGGGGCCCCCAGATAGCTGTGTGTGGCACCCCCCTGAGTGTGTGGGGCCCCCTATTATTGTGTGGGGCCCCATGAATGTGTGGGGACCCCACAGGTGTGCGGGGCCCCATGAGTGTGTGGGGCCCCTTTTATTGTGGGGGGCCCTCGCGAGTGTGTGGGGCCCCCTATTAATGTGGGGGGCCCCCATGAGTGTGTGGGGTCCCCTGTTACTGTGGGGGGCCCCCATGAGTGTGAGGGGCTCCCATGAGTGTGTGGGGCCCCCTGTTATTGTGGGGGGCCCCCATGAGTGTGTGTGTGTCTGTTGTGCATGCGCTGCAAAGGCGGGGTTTATCTGAGGCGGAGAAGAGGCGGCAAGAAGATCTGCAGCAGGAGCAAAGGGGCCTCCAGAAGCAGCTCAAGGACCTCCACTTCAACTCCTGATTGGGGCCCCCTCGGGACCCAGGGGGCCCCCCTTGCGGGGGCCCCTCTAGACCGAGGGGTTCCCCCTTGCGGGGGCCTCTGTAGACCCATGGGGCCCCTTCTTGCGGGGGCACCTCTAGCTCCAGGGGGACCCAGGGGCCCCTTCTTGTGGGGGCCCCTCTAGCCGCTTGGGGCCCCTTCTTGCGGGGGCCCTTCGAGACCCAGGGGGGCCCAG
>NW_013545477.1:0-1606 GCF_000499545.2 Eimeria tenella
CTCTTAGGAAGCCACAGCACTATTTCCCGTAAACACTAACTGCCGGGGGCGCCCAAACCTCCTCTCTTGTTGCAAATGCGATGTAGCACCCAAAGGTGAGGGCTTCTCCTCTGCTGTGGACCCGGCACCCTGAAGCCGCTGAGTTCGCCACGCATGCTTGGGCGTTCTCTGTAAAACATGAGCAGCATCAATAAAAGTTCACGTACTTCCTGCGCCAATGGGCACATTCGTCGAAGTCTGCAAAAGCAGCCACTTCAACAGCGTCGCAGAAACACATGGTGAAACGAAAGATGCATAGATCCTCGGCAGTCAAGAAAATCAAAGCTGACATGCAGACCGGGTGGATCGTGCAGGAGAGGGGAACCGCCAGTGATTGCATCGTTATATCCGTACTAGAACAGACCGTGCATGTTGGGCTCTGGAAAGCGGTATCAGCCTGGCCCCGTCATGTTGACGGAGCTGCAGAAATCCTGGCTGGCCAAGCGTTCCGAATGCGGAATCCGTATAGCTAGCAAATGGTGAATAAACGACAGAGTACTGTACCACGGGGGAAACAGTCGCGTGCACTGGGAGGCCGAGACCGCTGCGCAGAGCCTGCTATGTGGAGCTCGTACAATCCAATTTCGACGTGTCGACGACCTCTCCAGGTAACGTCACACATCCTGGTGCGAATAGCTGGTGAACAAACCAAATGAGCAGCTGAGGGTCGCACTGCTTTCTTGCGACTGGCGTCGAACGCGTTCGCGAATACACAGAGCGCAGCCCCTTGTGTGTGCGCTTGACGCATTGGTTCATTTGTGGACTCCCTGGGCACTCGTGAAAATGTTCCGATTAAGGGGACCCACTGTACCGTCAAAGACGACACCATGCTCCCTGCAAATCGCCTGCCCTGTGTCGAGCAGGACACAGCGCACAGGCTGCTCGCCAATAACATCCGCGCGCGACTCGACAAGGCGACACTGCTCCGCAACCAATGAACGTCAATGTGAAATAAGCAACCGAGCAATTTCAAATTGTTGCACGTAGATAGACATAACGAGGAGCGCAGGTGTTTCTTGACGGGGGGAGTTTGACAGGGCGCTAGCCAGACGGGGCATTCATTAAAACACAAGCAACGCAAATACAAGCACAGTAAACGCGCAGCTGACTGCAGACGATATGGAACCTTCTGCGCAGTAACCGCATTGCAATAACCACAACAGATTGCCAAGACAAATTCTGTAACCTGCTTTCGCAAACACCACTACTTTGACTCACGAAAGCTGCGGGAGCTCCAGCCACACCGGGCAATCATGGAAAATAAACAAGATGATTAGCGAGCCAGTGCGCAGTCGGTAAAACATCGTTTCCCATGCAAATCGTATGACACTATGGTTTTGAAGACGCATCGAACAGCCGCTTGCACAAAGCATTCCCAGCTTCATTTTAACTGCTTCCCAGAAAGCAGACGCCAAACCTCGTGCATGGCGACGTGAAACTGATGCTCAGATGAGCTCCACTTCTGGAAATCCCGAATCTGCCCTGAAATTCCGAAAGCAGTCAAGGCTTTATCACGTCAAAGCCGTTTCACGTGAAAAGAACAAAACCGTCCGCCCCTATCACAACT
>NW_013545478.1:0-1692 GCF_000499545.2 Eimeria tenella
CCGCTTCCTGCTGCTGCTGCTGCTGCTGCTGCTGCGGGGGGCACGGGGGGCGGCGTGCTGCAGCGGGGAGACGACAACTCCAGACTCGCCAAGGCAGCAGATTATGTCCGGGCTTTTCTCCTCGGATTTGAACAAAGAGATTGTGTGGCTCTCTTGAGGCTGGAAGACATGTACTTGGAGTCTTTTGAAGTCCAAGACGTCAAGAAACTCACCGGCGCGCACTTCTCCAGGTCAGCTTCACCGTTTAATTATTTAATTATTTATTCGTTTATTTGTTCATTTGTTTTGATTAATTAGTTTTGTTGTTTGTTTGTGTTGTAGTTGAGTGGGTGCAGTTGGTGGCCCGGGCTGAATTTGAATTTGGGGGGGCAGCAGCTGCTGCTGCTGCTGCTGCGCTGCTGCGCTGCTGCAGTGTTTGGGGGCAGTTGTGGGGTGTTTTTCGCGCATTGGTGGATTAAAATGGTTCAAATTGTGTCCATTTGTGGAACTAAATCAGAAAAAAGAATATTTCATTCGATTGAAATCGAATTCGCCGAGCTTTCCCGAGGTTTCCGCGGGCGCGCAGGTGCATCGGGCGGCTGACCGGGCGCAACGGCTCCACGCGCTTCGCCATAGAAAACGCCACGCGAACTCGAATTGTAATTGCAGGAAGAAAAATTCACATTTTGGGATCTTTCGAATGCATAAAACTGGCGAGGCATTCCATCTGTTCGTTGATCCTCGGAAAGCCGCAAGGCAAGGTGTACAGCCAACTGCGCACCGTTGCCAAGCGCCTCAGCCAGCGGATCTGAACTGAAACGCGAGTCTTTCGGCCTCAAACACATCCAACTGAAGGCTTTTCTTTCCACTTTATTGGTTTGTATTTGTCATTTACTTTTATTCGCCAACTTGCGCAAAAAATCCGCAAAAATAAAGCCTAGAACGCCAGTTACTACTTGCACGCCGACCTGCACAGCAGCCTCCGTCCAGCCAACTGCTCTGCCACTGCTGCAGCATTTGCATGCAGCTTTGTCACCCAAAACAGAAATCGCAAAACGAATTAAATTCAAATTGCAACGCCACTAGACTCAGCAGCAGCAGCAGCAGCAGCAGCAGCTTGGCTCGGGCCACGTAGTTGAATATTCAAGTTCAAGTTTCGCCACTAGTGAAAAGGGCCCGCGATTCGGAAGCACCGAAAACGCTGGAATAAAGACTGGCGCCATCAAAAAAGGGTTCAAATATATTTACTTTTATTTTATGTATGTATTTAATTACATTTATTTATTCATATTTGTCTTGTATGTGAATTTCGTTTTTAATTTTGCTGCTTCCTTCACGCCGTTCAGCGCATGCGGAAGCCCCGGTTCTTCTGCTGCAGACTTTGCTGCTTTCCCGTTTCCATGTGTGTCCAGCGAGGCTGTTACGTGTCTTTCATTTATTTCACGTCAAACAATGATTCTTTGAACTAAACAACTCATTTGAAGAAAGACCAGCAGCAAATGAACGAGCTGCGCCGTGCGCGAACTAAACTACTCGAAAACAGCAACTTCTCGGAACACTCGCGCCTAAGCGACTGCTGCTGCTGCTGCTGGGAAAAGCAGAACATGCAAGAAAGAAGTTAGAGTTGTAAAGGGCGCAGCGCCGCGGCCGCCTCTGCGCCGCTGCCGCAGCAGCAGCAGCAGCAGCAGCAGCAGCAGCAGCAGCAGCAGCAGG
>NW_013545479.1:0-2568 GCF_000499545.2 Eimeria tenella
ACCCCCCCCCAGCTGCTGCTGCTGCTGCTGCTGCTGCTGCTGTTGCTGGGGGCTCTGGCTGGGGGGCGAGCAGCGCAGCAGCAGGGGGCCCGAAGACTTCTCCAGTGGAGCGGAGAAAAGAAATGTAATCATCTGCGTGGAAGCGCGTCAAAGCCTCGACTGTGGGGTGCGGCGGCAGCTGTACAGACACCCCACAAGCAAGCCGCTGTCCTCGCCCCAAACAACGCCCCGCCCCCTCAGGTGTACGTACACCCCAAAGACGCACAAGACACTCACACCAGCCAGCTGTGCGGACACCTCAGCATCTAGGGTGTACAGACACTGAACACCTCGGGTGTACAGACACCTGAGCACCTTGGGTGTATGTACACCAGGTGTTCGTACACCTGAGGTGTTCAGGTGTATGTACACCTGAACACCTCAGGTGTACGAACACCCGAGCACTTCGGGTGTACGTACAGCTGAGCATCTGGGGTGTACGTACAGCTGAGCGCGTGGGGTGTAGGTACAGCTGAGGCGTTCAGGTGTACGTACACTCGAGGAGACTGACCATGAGTTCAAGAGAGTCCAGAAGGCCATAAGAACGCAAAAGGTCATGAGTCATTCGAACTCGGTGCGGCTTCATTGGGTGGCCAGGCCCGTAAAAGAAATTGCCCACCTCCTCTGCAGCAGCAGCAGCAGCAGCAGCAGCTGCGGCGAGTCTGGGGTGCATTTTATGAGTTCATTGAGGAAAAAGAAACAGAACTGGTTGTAAATGAATGCTCATAAATGCACTTATAAACAAACTTGCAATTAAATGAATTAAATTAATATTTCTGGCAGAAGATTTTTCTGCATGCAAAGTGGAGGAGGCCGCATGCGACTGAGCTGTCTGTACACTCCAACTCGACTGCAGAAATTAAAAAAGAAACTATGGGGGGCCCATTTGAGGTGCCTGTACATCCCGTACCATCGTAAAAGTACAAAACCTTCTTCATCTTCCGCTGCTGCTGCTGCTGCTGCTGCTGTTGAGGAAAAGAAATGAAGTGGAGCTCTTGGGACCTGCGGCGGCCCCTGTGGCTGCGGCGTTAGCTGTCTGTACACCCGGCCGCGGCAGCAGGAGCGGCGAGCTTTCTGGGGTGTACGTACGCTGCAGAACGGGCGCGCTGGGGCGCCGGCTGCCGCGAAGACGCAGCAGCAGCTCGGGGGGAGAAAAGGGCAACGTTTGCTGCAGAAGCAAAGAAGTGGCAGCAGCAGAGGCGAGGGGTCCGCGGGGGCGGCGTGCTGGGGAGCGCTGAGGTGTACAGACACCGCAGCGGAGCCCGAGGCAGCCCGGCAGCGGCGAAACGGCCCAGCCCCCCGCAGCGACCCCCCGGGGGAACTTCGGGGCTGCTGCAGCAGCAGTTTGTGAAGTTCTGTGTCTTCTCTGTGTTTAATTGGACTAAAAAGAATTAAATATTGGCGAATTGCGCTGAGAGGATCTCTGCGCGCGCCCGTGGAGGCCTTCCCTGGGGCTGGCAGCCGCCACCGCGCTGGCTGGTTGGCTTGGGAACACGCGGCGCTGCATGCGTTCGCCGCGGCGCACTTGTGGAAGTAAAAAAGGAAATTAAATCGGAAATGAACTTTTTTCGGCGTTTTGCGTTCTTGAATTTCGTTCGTCGAGTGGCGTTTGCTGGGGTGTATCTACAGCTCCCCCGGTGCGCGCTTGCGCTTCCCCGCGCGGCTTCCGGACGCTTCTGTCATTTGCAATTGCCAAGTAGCTTTCTTCGTTTCTTTCGGTTTCGAAAAGAATTAATTTGCATTTTGAGTGTTTTTGATCCGTTTGGGGGCTCCGGAGGCACGGGTTCTGCGGCGTTGGCGCGGGCGCGTTGGGTTTCCAGTTCCGCCTCCTCCTGTGCAGCTTTTGGGTTTTCTGTGGAGTTTTTCGGAGTTTTTTGAATTTTTTTCGCGGAAAAGGCGCGTTTTTGGAAATGTCTCAGGGAAATGGGCCCGGAAGGGAGCGGGAGACGGAGGCGGAGCGGGCGCACCGGTTCAACAAGAAGAAGTACACGAGCCGGGTGTTCACGAACGTGAACAAGTACGTCATGGAGGACAAGTTCCGCGTGATCCGCTGCCGCCGCTGCCTCTCCTGCGTCATTATAACTGACGCCGAGCTCGACAAGCTCCCGCGGAGACGCACGGACAACGCCCCGGTCCTGTGTCCGGACCAGTGGACCATTCGCACCAACACGAGACCAGTGGACCAGCCCCACCGCCTCAAGCGCCTCAGGGGCCTCGAGACCCAGTACTACCACGCATGCGCCGAGTGCGGCCAGCACGTCATGTACCAGTCCGTGCCGCACAACTCCCCCCTCGGGGGCCCCCCAAACCCCAAAAAGAGACCCAACACGGGCACCCAGGGGGCCCCCAACACTACCCAGGGGGCCCCCAGCGCTGCCCCGGGGGCCGCCAACACTACCCAGGGGCCCCCCAGTACTGCCGAGGGGGCCCCCAGTACTACCGAGGGGGCCCCCACCACTACCGAAGGGGCCCCCACCACTACAGAGGAGGCCCCCAGTACTACCGAGGGGGCCCCCAGTACTACCGAGG
>NW_013545480.1:0-1673 GCF_000499545.2 Eimeria tenella
AGCTAGCTGCAGCTAGCTGCAGCTAGCTGCAGCTAGCTGCAGCTAGCTGCTGGGCCAGAGAGCTGCGCGCTGCCTCCCCCAGTAGCTGGCTAGCTGCTCAGGTGGCTGCTGAGCCAGCCAGCTGGCTAGCTATGTGGCTAGCCAGCTAGCCATCCAGCTAGCCACCCAGCTAGCTCGCTGGCTAGCCAGCCATCCAGTTAGCCACCCAGCTAGCTCGCTGGCTAGCCAGCCAGGCAGCCGGTTCGCTGGCTAGCTAGCCAGCTAGCTAGCCAACCAGCTAGCTAGATGGCAAGCTAGCTAGCTAGCCAGCTAGCTAGCTAGCTGGCTCTCCCGTTGCTGCCGTCTTTTTGGCAGGCGGGTGTGAGTCTTGAGTTCAGTGTACAGACAGCGCAGAGGAACGAAGCATTAAGTTTCGATTTTGGAGGCTGAGGTGTCTTTTTAAGTGAATTTTTTTGCATTTTATCTATTTCTTTTTTCCAAGTTTGCAACTCTAATTCGTTGTTATTTCTGGAATTTGATTTGCTGCTGCTTTCCCGTTTATTTGAATGCCAACGCCCTCTTTTTTCCGGTGTACGTACACCCCAGAAAGTGACCCTAGGCCAGCTTCTGGGGTGTACGTACACCTCAGGAAACGCTGCACGCCCGCGGCAAGTGGCTGCGTTTTTATTCCTTTGTTCAGCTTGAAATAATTCAATTTATTTATTAAATTATTATTTATTTATTAGAATGATTTATGTTTAATTAAAAATGATTGAATTTATTTCTTTTGTTCCGCTTGCCGCCTCACACCCTGAGGTGTGCATACGCCCCAAACCCAAGAACAGTAGGTCGCGGAAGCAAGCAAACAAATGCCTTCATTTATTTTTTATTCTTTTTCTATTTTAAATTAATTATTTTTTACAAAAAAGACACGCAGTCTAACCCTCGCCTGCTTCGAGACAGCCAGATCTTCTTTTGGGCCTCCAGGGGGCCCCTGGGGGCCCCCAGAGGTTCACGGTGGACCCCAGCGGGGCCCCTGGGGGCCCCCCGGGGCCCCCCCGTTTTATTTATTTACTTTAATTAACTCCAGGCCAGTACTCGATGCTTTTACAGCATAAGGACCAAGTTTATTCTTCTTCCCAAACCGTAAACCCTAAACCCTAAACCCTGGAATCAAGGCTTTAGAGAGTGGGCCCTAATGAGGGTCTGGCAGGGGGCCCCCACACCCCACAGGGGGGCCCCCCTTGGGGGCGCCTCCTGGTGCCCATTGGGCCCCCAACTGCGGCTGCAGTGCCCTAATGGCCCTTCTGTACCCTTGGGGGGCCCCCGGGGGGCCCCCTCTGAGCCAAAGGGGCCCCCTGTCGCAGCAAGCTGCTGCATCTGCCTCAGCAGCAGCAGCAGCAGCAGCAGCAGGGCAAAGAGCAGCAGCGGGAGCAGGGGCGGGTTGGACGCCGTTTCTCGCCGGCTCTTCAGCAGCAGCAGCAGCAGCAGCAGCAGCAGGCTTGTGGTGTATGGACAGCTGCGGGACCGCTGGTTTGCTGCTTATAAACCCCCCGGGTGGTCTGTGGGGCCCCACAGGGGGGCCCCCAGTCTTTGGGAGGCCCTGCGGGACTCTTTGCTGCGGCATTCTTTATCTGCTTCGGAGGCAGCAGCAGCAGCAGCAGCAGCAGCAGCGGGCCCCCGCGCGGCAACAA
>NW_013545481.1:0-1948 GCF_000499545.2 Eimeria tenella
GAGCAGCAGCAGCTGCTGCTGCCGCTGCTGCGTTTTTTTGTTTTCTTATTCGTGGCGAACGGCACAAAGTGAACAGATGCGGCTTGTGCCTCCGCTTATCTACGGTTTTTCCGTTGCTGCTGCTGCTGCTGCTGTTTTTGCTGCTGCTGCTGCTGTTTTTGCTGCTGCTGCTGCTGCTGCCGCCGCACTTTTTGCTGCTGTTGTTGCATAATTATAGCTCTTCCTGTCGCGAGGCAGGCGACTGAGTCATTGCCTCCCTGGTTGCTGCTGCTGCTGCTGCTGCTGTTGATGCTGCTGCTGCTGGTCGGCTCACCGCTTATGAGCTTTTTGCTTCACCGGGCCGATGTGCCCCGAGGCAAAACCAGCTTAGAAAAACGTAACGGCAGCAGCAGCAGCAGCAGCAAGAGTGGAAGCAACGGGCGCAGAAGCAGCAGCAGCAGCAGCAATAGATTGCAGTGGCCCATTCAGCACAAGCGGGTGCCAAGGCAGATTGGAGGATATGAGTCCACCCCAGCAGCAGCAGCAGCAGCGGTGGCAGCAGCAGCAACAATAGCCGCAGCAGCAGCAGGGGATTCAATACCGCTCAGTGTCTTTGCTTTTTGCGATTGAGCGGTTGTTAACTGGCCTTTGTTTCTCGAGGCACATACTTTTGTGTTTCTTTAATTTTGCTAATTTCATTTAAAAAGACGTTTCTGCGGCGGAGAGGAACTAGGCTGCTTTGGCAATGACTAGAAGGCTGCACTAGTGGAGCTGCTTCTGTGCAGATTCGTCCCGATCTGCCTCCAAAATTCTACCATTAAACGAAATAGTTTTATTGCTGCAACTCTGGAATAAATTTCTCCTTTAATTTACTAGAGATCGCGCGAAAATAGTGGGAAGCGAGGCAGTTGAATCGGGTGTACGTACACACCCGAGGGCTCTTCCGCTCGCCAGGGCCAGTCGCTGGCGAGTCATTTGTTTTATTCTTTCCTTTTCTCGAGTTCGGGGAACTCCGAGCGGCGAATTGGATGTTGAATTTAGTAAATTGGAATTTGTTTCAATTCCTTTTCAACTTTACTTATTTCTTCCTTTATTTTTGCACTTCGAGTCGCCGGGCCCCCGCGGCGCCCAGGGCCTCAGCAGCACCATCCCCACAGCACTTGTGCATGCAGAGAAGGCAAGGTAAGAGTTGTGGTCTTCTGTAGAGGAAAAATAAGTGAAATATGAGTCCAATTCATCGAAAGCTTTACCTTTTGTCTCTGTAAGCATGCAGACTCCTCGGCAAATCACTGAAACGCAATTCTAGTTCTTTTTCGCAGCCACGAGCAAGCCCGGCTAGGCTCGCCTTCTCGCCTGGCGAGGGCCTAGGGTTTAGGGTTTAGGGTTTAGGGTTTAGGATTTGCGGAAACCAGCGCCGTCGCCGCCCCCAGCAGCAGAAGACCCAAGCCCAGCTTGCTGCAGCAAAGCCCGCGGGGCCGCTGCTGCAACAAAATGCGCAGAGCCCCGAAATAGGAAAGGGCCGCTGCAGCAGCAGAGACAAGGAAGCAAAACAAACAAGAACAGAGCTCATCAGCTGACAAACAAAGAGACAGCAGCCGCCACACTGCAGCTGCAGCAACTGCAGCAGCAACAGCAGCAGCAGCACCAGCTCCAGCAACGCGAACAGCTTACTGTGCGGCGGAGCTGGCGGCAGCAGCTGCTGCAGCAGCAGCAGCAACAAAAGGCCTTTAGTGTTTTTTTCGCAGCAGAAGTTGCCCCTTTTCAAGCAGCAGCAGCATCAGCAGCAGCAGCAGCAGCAGCAGCAGCTGGTCCTGTGCAAGATGCCCGAGGCTTCGGGTGCTGCTTGCATACAGCTGGCAGACCGCAGCATTTCGTTTGTTGCAGCAGCAGAAGATGAAGAGCCCTGCCAGAAGCTAGCAGCAGGGGCTGCAGCAGCAGCAGCAGCAGCAGCAGAACTGCCCCCGCGGGC
>NW_013545482.1:0-1232 GCF_000499545.2 Eimeria tenella
CACTTCGCGCAGCTGCTCCAGCTGCTCCTTCGCGCCCCCCACGTCCGAGTACGTCACGTCCGGCTTCTGCGCACAAACCCCAAACCCTAAACCCTCAACGCTGCCCGCAAACCCTAGACAGCGAACGAAACCCCGAACAAGTGCTTTAATGCTGGACCAACGATAAACCACAAACCCTAACCCTTGCCCTAAACCCTAAAAGCCGCGGCGTAAACCCTAGACAGCGAACGCAAAAACGCGACAAGTTCTTAAACACTAGACCAGGGACAGAACGCAAACCCTAACCCTTGCCCTAAACCCTCAAAGCCACGTCGTAAACCCTAGACAGTAAACGCAAACCCGAGACAAGTACTTAAACACTAGACCAAGAACAAACCACAAACCCTTACACTCAACGCAAACCCTCAAAGCTGGCCACAAACCCTAGATAGCAAACGCAAAATCGCAAGAAGCAGCGGCGAGAGCTAAACCCTAGCAGCAAACTCTAAACCCTAAGCTGAGAAAACTAAACTCCAGGCAGCCCAAACAACATCCTGAGCTCTACGCGCCAAACGAAAAACGAAAAAACAAAACCCAAGTAGAATAAGCAAACCCTCGAAATCAAAAGGGAAACCCCAGGCCAGAAGCCCTAAACCCTAAACCCTCGAAAGAGACCCGGGGAGCAGCGCGAGCGAATGCTGCTGCTTGGAGGCAACAAAAGACAAGCCGCATACAGCAGCAAGGGTTCAGGGTTTAGGGTTTAGGGTTTAGGGTTTGCTGCGCCTTGCCTCCTCCACTGTCATCATCATCACCGTGGGGTCGATCTTCGGAGGCAGCGGAATTTGAATTTTGTACTTGTTGCGGTCCACCCTGCAAAACCCCAAACCCTAAACCCTGAACCCTAAACCCCAAACACTAAACCCTAAACCCTGAATCCGAAGCTAAACGCCCCACACTCTGAGCAGTAGGCCCTCGCCCTGGCAGACTACTGAGATTCTCATCCCACTCTCCCAGCCGGCGGGCCCTAAACCCTAAACCCTAAACCCTAAACCCTAAGCCCTAAATCCGTACCCGACTCTCATGCCTTCTTCTATATCCATGGCGGCAACTTTCTCGCCAAGTCCAACGACGAATTTGGCGATTTGTTTGACGTTAATGATGTATTTGGTTTCTTCATCAACATCGCCCGCCATGCTGCCCCGGGGGCCCCCCTGGGGGCCCCCGGGGGCCCCCGCGCCCGGGGGGCCCCCCGC
>NW_013545483.1:0-1060 GCF_000499545.2 Eimeria tenella
CCCTTCTGCTGCTGCTGCTGCTGTTGGTGCTGCTGCTGCTGCTGCTGCTGCTGCTGCTGCTGCTGGTGTACATACACTGCGTCACTGTGCATAGTCAACCCCACTAACTTTCTTTTTGCTTTTATCTTTGAGACAGTATATTAAAAAGCTGTAGAAGATCCCTATTTGCTGCTGCTGCTGCTGCTGCTGGCGGCATTGTTGCTGCTGCTGCTGTTACCGGCATTGTTGCTGCATGCGCTGCCGACAGCAGCAGCAGCAGCATGAGCAACAGCAGCACCAGCTGCAACAGCAGCAACAGCAGCAGCAGCAGCAGCTTCAATTTTCTCGTCAGCAGCTCTTTGGTCCTTCTCAGTAGAATCGCAGCAGCAGCAGCTCCGACACCAGCAGCAGCAGCTCACATTCGACGCAGCAGCAGCAGCAGCGGCGGCAGCAGCAGGAGCAGCAACAGCAACAGCAGCAGCTTAACCTTGTGAAATCTGCATGGTCCAGGCCGTTCAAAGCAGCAACAGCAGCAGCAGCAGTAGCAGCAACAGCAGCAGCAACAGGAGCAGCAGCAGCGAAGATGGCGAGCGGCACTCCCGTCATTCTCCGGGTGTACGACATTTCCAGAGGAATGTGAGGGTTTAGGGTTTAGGAGTTAGGGTTTAGGGCGTAAGGTCTAGGGTTTAGGGTTTACGATTTGTGTCCCACGGTGCAGGGTGTAGGGTTTAGGGTTTAGGGTTTAGGGTTTAAGGCTTCTCTTTAGAAGTCTCTCGTGCAGGGCTTTAAAACTACTGCTTAGGGTTTGAGGTTTAGGGTTTGGGGTTTAGGGTTTGGGCTATGGGTCTAGACACCAGCAGTTTAGAGTCCAGGGTTTAGGGTTTAGGGTTTAGGGTTTAGGGTTTAGGGTTTGGGGTTTGCAGGGCTGCTCGTTTGGCCCCGATGCTGCTGGGGCGTCCTCTTGAAGGTGTTTGGCACAGTGGTTTGCAGATTGACAATTTGGAGTACTTTTACGGTAAACGAGGGTTTAGGGTTTAGGGTTTAGGGTTTAGGGTTTGGGGTTTAGGGTTTAGGGTTTGGG
>NW_013545484.1:0-2145 GCF_000499545.2 Eimeria tenella
GCTGCGGCCCAGCAGCTGCGCCCCCAGCTGCTGCTGCAGCGACAGCAGCGAAGCAGCAGCAGCACGAGAAGGAGCCCCTCCGCAGCAGCGGAGGCTCAGGCGCTGCACCACGCTGAAGGGGAAAGTGGGCAGCTCCTCCGCGACTGCTCCTGCACAAAAACCCTAAACCCTAAACCCTAAACCCTGAAACCTAAATCCTGGTGGCGCGCCGCGGGCTGCCTGTGCTCGGCGTCAAGTCTCGCCGGGTGCTTCCAAGGACTGCTGCCGAGGGCTCCACGCTCCAGCCTTCGGAGCTTAGGGTTTAGGGTTTAGGGTTTAGGGTTTAGGGTTTGCACCAGAAAGCGCTATTTGCTTGCGGCGGCGGTCCGACAGCAGCTGATAAGCCACAGCCTCGCGGCTTCTCGGAAACCCCACGAGGCCTCTTCGAAACACCGAAGGGTCGCTCACGTCGTACCCCAGCTGCGCCCAAACCCTAAACCCTAAACCCTAAACCCTAAACCCCAGAGTCTGTGGACACCCTCCCAGGGCTTCCGCGCGCGCATATTTCGCGTCTGTTCAGGGTTTGGAAGTGTTTCTAGGGTTTGCCCATGTTAATGAGGGCTTGTGAGTGTAAATGAGGGTTTACGAGTGTTTATGAGGGTTTGCAAGTGTTTATGAGGGTTTACGAGTGCTTATGAGGGTTTATGAGGGTTTGCGAGTGCTGCACATCTAACCCTGCACTTCTGCATGTCGCGCGGGCCGGGTGAGTTCTACCCCGAGGGTTTACGAGGGTTTTCGAGGGTGTATCAGTGTTTACGAGGGCTTACAAGGGTTTAGGAGGGTTTACAAGGGTTTAGGAGGGTTTACAAGGGTTCAGGAGGGTTTAAAAGGGTTTAGGAGTGGTTTGAAGGGTTTGGAAGGGTTTAGGAGTGTTTGGGAGGGTTTGCAGGGTTTAGGGTTTGGGACTTTGGCCATTTGGTTGAGGACGAGGGCGTCGGGAGTTGCTGCTGCTGCTGCAGCAGGCCGCAGCAGCAGCAAATACTGCGGCAGCTCTTGAAACCACGGGTGGCTTTTGATGGCCCCCAAACGAATGCGGCGGCTGGGGTCTACGGCGAGCATCTGCAGCAGCAAGTCGCGGCTCCAGAGGCTCAAGTGGCCGGGGAGGGTGAAGCTACCTGCAGCGCAAACCCTAAACCCTAAATCAGCGTATAGCGCTGGGGAGGACGCAGGGGCTGCGCCGCGGGGGCGCGGCCGCGGGAAACCCAATACACGCAAACACGCATTCACCCGGGCACGGACGGGGGTGCGATTCGGCGTCCAATGCGCTAAACCCTAAACCCTAAATCAGCGTATAGAGGGGGGGAGGAAGCACACGGCGAGGTATACGGGCGGGTGGGCATGCAGCGGTGGAAACCCTAAACCCTGGATCAGCGAATACAGGCGGGAGGGAAGCACGCTGTGACACGTGAGCGCGGGGGGGCATGCAGGGAGTAAACCCTAAATCAGCGAATTAGAGAGGTGGATTGAGAAGTGGACAAAGCCCCGTGCAACAAACCCTCGAAACGCCAAAACCCTCAACAAACAACAAGCCCTTGATTGCACTCTGAACCCTAGACCACCAGCAAACCCTAGGCCGTAAGCCAAACCCTAGACCACCCGCAAAACCCTAGACAAGTAAGCTAAACCCTAGGCCATAAGCTAAACCGTAGCACGCACGACAAACCCTAAACCACCCCCAAAACCCTCGACGATCAGCCAAACCCTAGGCCACACTCCAACCCCTAGACGGCAAGCCAAAACCCTAATTAGTCCGCCAAAACCCTAATTCGTCTAAGCTCGTCAAAACCCTAATCAGCTCGCCAAACCCCAAATGAGAGTGGCAAACAAAAAGAACTGCAACAGCAAAACCTAGCAGCCTCCAGCAAAACCTTGGGCCTCCTAAACCATCGCAAACCCTAGCAAACCCCAGCGAGAGCCCCCGAGGGTTTAGGGTTTAGGGTTTACCGTGTTTGATCTTCTTGAACAAATTGGGCACGTGCTCATCGTCGAAAGGAAGAGACCCGCAGAGCAGCGCGTAGAGAATCACGCCGAAGGACCACACGTCCACCTGCAAAACCCTAAACCCTAAACCCTAAACCCTAAACCCTAAACCCTAAACCCTAAACC
>NW_013545485.1:0-3061 GCF_000499545.2 Eimeria tenella
AGCAGCAGCAGCAGCAGCAGCAGCAGCAGCTGCAGCAGCAGCAGCTGCAGCAGCTGCAGCAGCAGGATGTTTCAGCAGACCCTTTGCGTGAGTTGGCGTATTTCACGTTGCTGCAGCAGCAGCTGGAGCAGCAGGGCGCGGGTGCGCTGGAGTCAGCAGCAGCAGCAGCAGCAGCAGCAGCAGCAGCACCTGCAGCAGCAGCAGACGACGAAGAAGCCCGCGTGATTCAGCAGCTAGAAGCCTGCCGCAGCTACGAAGAGTGCAAGCAGCTGTTTGCTGCTGCGCTGCTGCGAGCAGCAGCAACTCCGCGGATTGTTGCTGCTGCTGCGCTGCGGCTGGCCATTTGGGGCAGCAGAGAGTTCAAGGAGCAGCAGCAGCAGCAGCAGCAGCACCAAATGCTGCAGAAGCCAGACAAGGCAAACTCTGCAAATGCTGCCAGGACTGAAATCCCCTTCATGCAGTACCAGTTCGACGAAAGGTGAGGGTTTAGGGTTTAGGGTTTAGGGTTTGGGGCTCGGGGGCGCGGTTTGCTGCTTCTAGGGTTTAGGGTTTAGGGTTTGGGTAGGTTTGCTGTTGGGGCCTGACGGGAGGGTGGCGGCGTGTGGGCCGCAGCTGCTTGGTTGGGAGCGCGGCGAGGGTTTAGGGTTTAGGGTTTAGGGTTTAGGGTTTTGCAGGTTCATGGACTTCAAGCAGCGAATGCGTCTGGCGCTGCAGCGGCTGCTGCAGGAGCTGCAGCAGCAGCAGCAGAGCAGCGCAGCAGCAGTTTGCTGCGCTGCTGATGGTTTAGCTGCTGCAGCACTTTCTAGGGTTTGCAGCATGGAGGAAGTGCGGGTGTTGGCGTTTCCGCTGCGGGGGGCGCTGCAAACCCTAAACCCTAAACCCTTAATTAGGGTTTTGCACAACTACACCAAGTGCATGCAGCGCGACGCAGACGCAAAAGGGGGAATTAACATAACAGCAGAAGACAGGGACTTCACTGAGAAGCTGCTGCAGGAGCTGCTGCGCTGCAGCGAGGGTTTCGCGCAAACCCTAAACCCTCGCCGCGAAACCCTCAAAACCCTAAACCCTCGAGACATAACCCTTCTCCTCAAAGCCTGCGATCGCCTCTCTCTCCAAAACCCTAATTTGATGCAGCAAATTGGCCAGCGGGCTTTGGCGCAGCAAAACAGCTTCTCCGTCGAAGACTGGGCCTCCGTCATTGCAGGTCCCAAACCCTAAACCCTAAACCCTAAACCCTAAGCCCTGGTCGTAAACCCTGAAGCTCCGCACCTCCGAGAAACCCTCGCTGCAGCTGCCACCCGCCGCCCGCGCCGCCCCGGCGGCCCAAAGCGAGGGCCTCCACAGGGTTTAGGGTTTAGGGTTTAGGGTTTAGGGTTTGTGTGCAGTGTTTTCCCGTATGGGCTTCCCGCTAAGGGGAGATTGCTCGAAGCAGAAAAGGCCGCAGCAGGGAAGAGACTGGAGCCGCCCGCCGCCTCCAAAGAAGCCCGTCCCCATCAGCCAGTGTTAGGGTTTAGGGTTTAGGGTTTAGGGTTTAGGGTTTGGGGTTTGGGGTTTGGGCTTCGCCGCCCGCCCCACGCCGCTGCCCGCGCTTTGGGGACAAAACGAAAAAGCAAAGTCAAGCAGCTCCTTCACTGGCGCTCCCGCCGTGCAGCTAGCTAGCTAGCTAGCTAGCTAGCTGGCTAGCTAGCTGGCTAGCTAGCTGGCTAGCTAGCTGGCTAGCTGGCTCGCTAGCTGGCCAGCTGGTTAGCTGGCTGGCTAGCTAGCTGGCTGGCCGGCTTGCTAGCCAGATGGCTAGCTAGCTGGCTAGCTAGCTAGCTGGTTGGCTAGCTAGCTGGTTGGCAGCTTCGTAGCCAGCTAGCTGGCAGTTTGGGAGCTGGCTAGCCGGTCAGCTAGCCAGCTAGGTGGCTAGCAACTTTGTGGCCAGCCGGCTGGCTAGCTAGCTAGCTAGCTGGCCAACGTCTTCGTGGCTAGCTGGCTTGCTAGCCAACAAGCTAGCCAGGCAAGCTAGCACCTTTTTAGCTAGCTAGCCAGCTAGCCAGCTAGCTAGCCAGCTAGCCAGCTAGCTAGCTAGCGAGCCAGCTAGCCATCTGGCTAGCAATTTTTGCAGTTAGCTAGCTGGCTAGCTAGCCAGCTAGCTAGCTGGCTAGCTAGCTAGCTAGCTAGCTAGCTAGCTGAGTAAGCCAGTTGTCACTCTGTATGGGCCGCTGATAATCTTTGCGTCTCGTTGTCTACCGCGGCAGCGGCCAGCTAGCTAGCTGGCCGAGGGTTTAGGGTTTAGGGTTTAGGGTTTAGTGTTTGGGGTTGAAAGTAGCTGGCTAGCTCGCCAGCTACGGAATACACTGCGGGTGAGAAATTAGGGTTTAGGGTTAACCCCGCTGACAAAACCCCCAAACCCCGGCCGGGGACTCCTCGCCGAGGGTTTAGGGTTTAGGGTTTAGGGTTTGGGGTTTGGAATACCTGGCTATGGACAAATGAGTTTAAGTGCACTGCGGAAGGGTTTAAAAAGAAGTGAGCACGTTGCGGTTTGTAGGGGCTTACAAGGGTTTAGGGTTTAGAGTTTAGGGTTTAGAAGGATTTATAAGAGTTTAGAAGGGTTTAGTGGGGTTTACAACTTCGAAGGGTTTGGGGTTCACAAGGGTTTGGGGTTTGACAACACTAGGGTTTACAAGGGTTTAGGGTTTAGTAAGAGGGCACTAGGGTTGGGGAACCCGTAGGGTTTGGAAGACAGAGGGTTTGGGGTTTGTTGGGCTCCTGGGACTCAGGGTTTGTGAGGGTTTAGGGTTTGCGAGAGTTTAGGGTTTGTGAGGGTTTAGGGTTTCCTCCTTAAACCTCAAAGTGTTGTGTCTGCTGTTTCCCCCCATTTTCGTTTTGCTGCTCTTAGGGTTTAGAGCAGCTTCATAAGCAGCTTCTAAAGCGTCTTCTCTGTTGGCCCGTCTGCGCGCAGCAACCAAACCCTAAACCCTAAACCCTAAACCCTAGGCCCGCGCAAACCCTTGCCCGCACACGCACAGAAGCAAACCCACTCCAAACCCTAAACCCTAAACCCTCGACGCGCACAATC
>NW_013545486.1:0-2135 GCF_000499545.2 Eimeria tenella
TCCAGCCGCTACAGCGGCGACTTCAAGCTGCAGCAGAGGCAGTTGCAAGCTGCAGCAACAGCAGCATCAAGCTGCAGCAACAGCAGCTTTAAGCTGCAGCAGCAGCTTCGCATTGCACCCGGGTGTCGTGGATACGTTTGCTGCTTTTGTTTTCAACTCTGGGCCGCTTCTTTGTTTTCTGCTTTTTATGAAATGTGCATTAAAAAAGAATATAAACGTTTGTAACAAATATGAGCTTCTATCTGCTTGTACAAGGCCAAACAGTCATTGTTATATAAATATATATATATATATTTATTTATTTATATACCTATACTTACATATTCTTACATATTTATTTTTATATTAACATATAATACATATATATATATATATTTATATATATATATATTTGTATTTATATTTATATCCAAATAAACATGGAGATGCATGCATTTGTTTATAAAGGTATTTGTGGAAGGCTAAATGTGCATGCGTCTGCGAATCCGATTTGCAGCCGCCGTGTTTTGAGCTGCTAGAATTAGCAGCTTTTGCGAATTTGCTGCTGCTGCTGCTTCTGCTTCTGCTGCTGCTTCTGTTTCTGCTTCCTCAGCAGCAGCAAAGAGGCTCTGCGCGCAGCTTGCTGGCAAGCCTGTTGCCTAGCTAGTCACGCTGCAGCTAGCTGCTGGCTAGCCACGCCCTCGCTGCCCAGGGCCCGCGCCAAGGCCAGGCAAACAGGCGGGCAGCTCACCAGCTAGCTAGGTAGACAGATAGCTAGCCGGCAAGCCAGCTAGCTAGCTAGCTAGCTAGCTAGCTAGCTAGCTGCCTTATAGCTACAAGCCAGACGGCTAGCTGCCTAGCCAGCTAGATACGCAGATAGCCAGCCAGCTCGCTGGCTAGCTAGAGAGATAAGCACCCCAGACAACCAGCGAGCTAGCTAGGTAGGTAGATAGCCCACTAGCTAGCTAGCTAGCTAGATAGCGCACTAGCTAGCTAGCGGGCTGGGCACGTTGCGTATAGGATAAAATGCATCAAACAGGAGGGACAATTTTACCTGTATAATGTTTTCTTGGTTTGTTGCAAAACTCTTCTTTATTTCTACCTCCTCTCTTAATGAAAGAAACATAATGTTTGGCGGGCCATCAGTCCGAGGTGTATGTACACTCCAGAGCCACGCTGCGAATGCCATGTCCTGCATTTATTTTCTTTTATATTTCATTTTTTCTTTTCCTGTTCTGCTGCGTGTTGGCGTGGAAGCGGGGTTTGTCGCGGGAACTCAGTGGAGTTCAGACAACTGGTTTCAATTGTGAACTACATTTTTGAATGTATTTGATTAACTCAGATTTATTTTATTTTTTAAATGAAAGTAAATCCTTTCTATTTCTCATTGAGGGGAAAAACTAAGACGAGGGGCTGCTGGAGTGGCGTCGTCGAGGCACTGGCTCTGCCGCCTGCTGGCCGGAGGGCGTCTGAGAGCTCCTCTGTGGCTCTTCTGTTGAATTTATTTTGAAATCATTTGAATTAAATTTATTTACATTTAAATTCTTTTCATTAATTAAGAACGAAGACGGTTTGCAGCTGACAATCGAGATGTTTCTGCTGGTCAAGCTCCCAGCGCATGCGAAGACGTCGCCCTCCGCCAGCAGCCTGCAGCTGCAGCAGCAGCTGCTGCAGCTTTTGGGTCTCTGTAGCAGCAATTTGTCCATTTGTTGGATAAATCTACAAGGCAGCAGGCCGTCGCTGCTTCTGCATCGCCGTTGTTGCTGCAGCTGCGGCACCTGCTGCGGCTCAACAGCAGAAGCTGCAGCAGCAGGAGCAGCAGCCGCTGCTGCTGCAGCGCACACACAGGTACTTCTCCAGCCCCTAATTCTTAGCCAATGAGCTTTCCACCTTTTGCAGTTTCAGAGGGCTGGCCTATAGGGCCCCCTTCGCGGATTCCGTCTCCTGGGGGCCCCCCAAAGCCCACAGAAGCAGCAGTGGGTGGGGGGCCCCACACCTCGGGGGCCCCCCCACCTGCAAGCTGTTCTCCAGGAATCTCCGTGGCTTCCTCCCCTTCTTCTGTTGGTGCTTCTGCTGAACAAGAGCAGCAGCAGCAGCAGCAGCAGCGGAGTGGCCGGGAAGGTGCTGCTGCTGCTGTAGTAGCAGCAGTAGCAGCC
>NW_013545487.1:0-2332 GCF_000499545.2 Eimeria tenella
CCAGCAGCAGCAGCAGCAGCAGCAACAGCAGCAGCAGCAGCAGCAGCAGCAAGCCCCAGACCCCACAACCCTAAACCCTTAAAAATGAGGGTTTGCTGCTGCCAAGACGCAAACTAAAAGTCCCCGTAGGCGAAAGAGCTCGTGGCGCAGTACCGACGCCGCACCCGCAGAACCCTGCAGCAGCAGCAGAAGCAGCAGCAGAAGCAGCAGCAGCAACAGCAGCAGCAGCAGCAGGAGCAATGGTGGCAGCGCCAGCAGCTGGTGCTGGGCATATGGGACACGAACTGTTCTGTTTCCTTTCTCGCCCTAGACTCTCTCATTTTTAAAGCGGGTGCTAGGGTTTAGGGTTTAGGGTTTAGCAGCGGGACTCACAACTTTGGATTGGGCCGCGCTGCAGCAAAGACAAACAGCAAAGGCACAGCGCAGCAGCAAACCCCGAGAGTAGCGTCAAGGGTTTAGGGTTTAGAGGTAGGGTTTCGGGTTTCTAAATAGCCAAACGCTAAACCCTTGGTAGCGCACCCTTAACTGCTGGCCCCACGCCGTAAACCCTAAACCCTAAACCCTAAACACTAAGGCTTACGTTTCGTTTCGGGCGGCGAGGGTTCGTGGCGCTTCTCCGGCGGATAAAATGTGTTGAAGGCTCTGCAGCAGCAAGCCCCAAACCCTAAACCCTAAACCCTAAGTCGTTGCCCCCTAAACAAAACAGCGCGCCCGTGTCTAGTCCAGGGTTTAGGGTTTAGGGTTTATCTACCGCTTTCTGTTCCCTTCTTCAAGCCCTCCTGGACCCGGCGCGGCCCCCGCAGGCTCTGAGCCACAAACCCTAAACCCTAAACCCTAAACCCTGAAAGAGGGCCCCCCAGCTTCAAGGTGCGCTGGCTGCTGAGGGTTTTGTGAACAATTTGATTCTGAAGCTTCGCCTTGGCTCGAGGGTTTAGGGTTTAGGGTTTAGGGTTTGGGGTTTACCGGCGCCGCGGCTCTTTCCCCCTTTCGGGTGTACGGGAGGAGCGCCCTCGCCTCTCCAGCCTGCACAAGGCAGCAAACCCTAAACCCTAAACCCTAAACCCTAGGAACAGCCGGGTGCAGCGGGCGCTGCGTTTCTGCACATGGGCTGCGGAGGCCCCCCTCGGTCTGCGGCTTAGGGCCTGGGGTTCGGCGCCCAGGGCTAGGGTTTAGGGTTTAGGGTTTAGGGTTTAGGGTTTGCGGCACCGGTGATCCTGGGGTCGTATTTGAGGGTGAGTTTGAGGCAGCTGACACTTTTTTCGTTTTTGTCTTTCAAATCAAAAATAAATAAATTATTTACATTTGGAAGAACTCGAAGGTCGAACTGAAACAAACTTTGCGGAATCCGCAAAAAATTCACCGGGTCCTGAACCCGCAAACCCTAAACCCTAAACCCTAAACCCTAAACCCTCGTTTCCTGGGCCCAAACCCTGTTCCCCGCCCTCGGGGGATTCGCTGCGGAGGGCTGCGTCGAATGGAAGCCACAGGGCATTTAGTCGACCTGTTATTAGGGTTTAGGGTTTAGGGTTTAGGGTTTGACCCGCTGGTTTCCCTGGCTTCGCTCGAGGCTGAGGGTGTGGAACTGAAGAGTCTGAAGAATCAGCGAGAGCTTGTCTTCGTCCTGAAGCAAACCCTAAACCCTAAACCTAAACCCTAAACCCTAGAAGCTTAGCTTTTGCCTCTGCTGGCCTTTGAAGCCGTCCTGTCGGGAAAGAGCTGCAGCTCCCCTCGCAAAGATAGGGTTTAGGGTTTAGGGTTTAGGGTTTACTATGGGCTCGTGGGGGTGGATCATAGGCTGCCAGTTGCCATACTGCGTCAAGTCCAGCGGCGTCTGCGCACGAACCCTAAACCCTAAACCCTAAACCCTAAACCCTCGCTTCGAAGCTGCAGAAGCCCTTCAAGCAGAAGCCGGAAGCAAACCTGGGGTTTGAAGTGGGAACGCAGGGATTTCGGGCGGAGGGCCCCTAGGGCGTAGGGTTTAGGGTTTAGGGTTTAGGGTTTAGGGTTAGGGTTTAGGGTTTGGGGCTACGTCGTGCTGGGGAGTGCGTGTGATCTGGCAGAAGGTGGCGAGGGCCCCGAAGTCGATGGAGGGGAAGGGCAACTCAAACCCTAAACCCTCAGCTAGGGTTTGGGAGGCCCACAAAACCCTAAACCTCCCGTGAGGAGAACAAACCCCTTTTGCTGCTTTTGCACAAGCAAACAAAAAGTGGTGCAGCCGCAGCTGAAACAACGCACACCCAAACGGGATGAACTCCGGGCACCTGCACAGCCACAAACCCTAAACCCTAAACCCTAAACCCTAAGCCCTAAACCCTAAACCCTAAACCCTAAG
>NW_013545488.1:0-1880 GCF_000499545.2 Eimeria tenella
CCCCAGCCAAGCCACTTGGCAGCTCCGGGGGCGCCTCAAGCGCCTCAGGTGGAGCTTGCTGCAGCAGCAGCAGGTGCAACTCTGTCAGCAGCAGCTGCAGCAGCTGACCAGGCGTCAGGCGCTGCAGCAGCAGATGCTGCTGTAGCTGCAGCAGCAAGCGCTAATGCTGCAGCAGCAGCAGCAGCAGATGCCCGCGTAAAATGGGACGCTCAAGCGCCAGCTGCTGGGAGGGCGGCAGCAGCTGCTGCTGCTGCTCCTAGGGATGTTGCTGCAGCAGGAGCTGCAGCTCTGGCGGGAGCCGAGGCAGCAAAGACACCCCCCAGCAGCATTAGCAGCAGCAGCAGCGGCAACACCAGGAGCAGCAGCAGCAGCCACAAAGCTGACTCTGCGCCCACGAAACGGAAGCCGGCGGACCGCAGCAGCAGCAGCAGCAGCAGCAGCAGGAAAGTGAAGCGGCAGAAGAGCGCATCCGCTGCGGCTGATGCTGGATCTGAGAGCAGCAGCAGCAGCGGCAGCAGCAGCAGCGACGATGATAGCAGCAGCAGCAGCAGCAGCAGCAGTGGCAGCGAGACGTCCTCGGAGGATGAGGTGCGTCTAAACCCTAGGCCAGAATGGGCCCACGAGCGCGCGTGGGGGTTTAGGGTTTAGGGTTTAGGGTTTATGATTTGGGGTTTTGCTGTGCTGCTGCAGCAGGAGATGGCGCTGCTGCAGCAGAAGGAGCAGCAGCAGCTGCTGCCGCTGGTGCAGCAGGTGCTGCAGCAGCTGCGCAGCATGTTTGAAGATCAGCTGCAGCAAGCAGCAACTTTGAGAAAGAAGCAAATTGAGCTGACGGGTATTTGCCCCATTACAAACCAGGTGCGCAAACCCTAAACCCTAAACCCTAGACCCTAAACCCTAGAGGCTGTCCCGCAGGCCTCAACGCTGCACCTGAGAGGCTCTTTGGGTTCAGGTCTTAGGGTTTAGGATTTAGCGTTTAGGGTTTAGCGTTTGCGACTTACGGTTTAGGGTTTAGGGTTTAGGGTTTAGGGTTTAGGGTTTGTGCTGCAGGGGACCCCCAACTCGCTGCTGCTGCGGCCGCCACCGCCCCACATCCCATACAGCAAACTTCTGAAGTGTCACAAGTTCTGTAGGTCCCAGCAAACCCTAAACCCTAAACCCTAAACCCCAAGCCCTAAACGCTAAACCCTGAACCTTAAACCCTAGTTGGCAAACCCGTAGCGCCACGAGAACGCTTGCCGCGTAGTGTTTAGGGTTTAGGGTTTAGGGTTTAGGGTTTTGAGGTGCTGCAGTTCGCCGGCAGCGGAACCAGGTGCTGCTGCAGCGCGTAACAGCAACAGCAGCAGAAGAGCTGCTGCTGCCGGTCTTTACCGAAGAGACAGTTGCTGCTGCTCTCAAGACAATTGAAGCTGACGACGCAGCAGCAGCAGCAGAAACGGCAGCAGCAGCAGCAGCAGCAGCAGCAGATGCTGCGAAGCTGCAGCAGCAGCCCTTACCCACTCGACACAAGCTGCTGCACCTCAGCGGCCACCGCTGCTGCAAGCGCTGCTGCATGCGCTGCACGCTGCAGCGCAGCAGCAGCAGCAGCAGCAGCGGCATTGATGACGATAGACCACCGGGAATGGTTTGCTGCTGCTGCTACTCTTTTACGCCGGTTCCTGGGGAGCCCGACGTCCTGAGCAGCAGCAGCAGTAGCAGCAGCAGCACAAGCAGCAGCAGCAGCAACAGCAGCAGGAGATGGCAACAGAGCAACGACCATAGCTTCGGGAAGGTCATAGCAGCCCCGCATTACACGAGTGGAGACGATGGCAGTAGCAGCAGCAGCAGCAGCAGCAGCAGCAGCAGCAAAAGCAGCAGCAGCAGCAGCAGCAGCAGCAGCACCA
>NW_013545489.1:0-4785 GCF_000499545.2 Eimeria tenella
CTGCTGTTGTTGCTGCTGCTGGGAGCCAGCAGCAGCCGCCGCCGCTGCTGCTGCTGCTGCTCGTCCTCCGCAGTGTTTCCAACATCCTCATCTTCCGCGAAGCTCAGCATCTCCTGGGCAGGCCCTAAACCCTAAACCCTAAACCCTAAGCCCTAAGCCTCTCTGCCCAGACCCCGAACCGCGAGCCCTAAACCCTTAAAAGGGCCAGCAATTCATGCAACCTCTAAAAAGGAACAAATAAATGCCAAAAATAAACGAAGGAGGAACAAGAGCAGCGGCTACAGCAGCAGCAGCAACAACGGCCTCGTAGGGGCTGGGGCCCCAAGAGGGGGCCCCCAGCCCCAGCTTTAGTTTGCTGTTTTGATTTCTTTTCCATTTTTATTACAAATTAATTTAAAATATTTATTAATAATAAAAAATAGAATTAAAATGATCATTTGAGGCTCAACAGCTGCAGAAGCAAGGCAGAGAGCCGTCGGGCGCTGCCAAACCCTAAACCCTAGCTTAAACCCTAAACCCTGAACCTTGAACGCTCGTCGCTTCGCCGCAAAGCTTTTGTTTTTGCTAGTCAAAAATGCAACGCCAGACCTTCCGAACGCCTTCCAAACCCTAAACCGTAAACCCTAAACCCTAGGACACAACTACCTACCAAACGAGTTGCCCGAGGGTAGCTGCTGCAGCAGACACTGCTGCTGCAGCAGACACTGCGCGGCATCCCGGGTTTAGGGTTTTAGGGTTTGCTAAACGCAGTGCAAACTCTAAACCCTAAACCCTAATCTAGCCCCCCGGCTTCTGCCCGTAGTTTAGGGTTTCCCAAGGCTAAAACCCTAATCTCTGTGCCGCAAACCGTAGGCCGTACTTCAACGGCCTGAACCCTAAACCCTAATTCTGCAAACCCTAAACCCTAAACCCTAATTCAGCAAACCTAACTCGACAGCCCTAAGCCCTAAACCTTAACTCAACAGCTCCTAAACCCTAATAACAGGCCGAGGCCCTAAACCCTAATTCAAGAGCGTAAACCCTAAACCCCAATTCACCAGCCCAAACCCTAAACCCTAAACCCCAAAGTTTGGACTCCAACGAAAACTCAAATTTGCCAGTTCGGCAGCACCTTCAGGAGGCGCCCTCGTCATCGGAGGAGAAGCTGCAGTCGCTGCTATCCTGCTGCTGCTGCTGCTGCTGCTGCTGCTGCGGGTCAGTGAGGCCCTGCTCCGCAAGTTTGCGCAGCTCCTCCTCATGTTCTGCCATCGGATGGTCGCTGGGGAAGCCAAATCGCTTGAGCCGCTGCAGCAGCAGCAGCAGCAGCAGCAACAGCAGCAAAAGCAGCAGCAGCAGCAGCAAAATTCAGTGTTGATGAACTGCTGCTGTTGCTGCTGGGACACAACCCGTGGTTGAAAAGAGCAGGAGCTAGGGTTTAGAAGTGAGGGTTTAGGATATACCAGGGTTTGAAGGCAGCAACTAGGGTTTAGGGTTCGGGGGGCCAGCCCGCGTTTAGGGTTTGGCAGCAGCGACTAGGGTTTAGGGTTTAGGATTTGCTGGCAGCAATTAGGGTTTAGGGTTTACGTCTTTCAACTCGTCAAGCGCGCTGAGACAAGAGTCAAATTCTTTCGCCTTCAAGAGCCCGCAGCAATACACCAGCCAGACCTCTGGCTGCAGCCGCAACCGCCAAACCCTAAACCCTAAACCCTAAACCCTAAGCCCTCAGCCCTAAGCCTTGAGCAGCAGCAGACACTGCTGCTGCAGCGCCAAACGGACAGACAAAGGCACCCAGCGCAGCAGCAAAGGCAGCAAGTGCTTCACAAGTCCTAGCAGCAGCAACACCAACAGCAGCAGCAGCAGCTGCTGCAGCAAAACCAAAGACAGTAAATGCAGCAGCATTAATAGCACCAGTCACACCAGCCGTAGCAGCATCATCAAGAGCATCAACCACAGCAGCAGCAGCAGCATGAAAAGCATCAACCACAACAGCAGCAGCAACAGCAGCAGCAGCAATCACTGGAGCAGCAGCAGCAGCAGCAGCATACGTCGTCTTCATTTTCTTCTAGGCAGCTGCTGAGGACTTCGAGGGCCTCCTCAACCATCTCCAAATCTATGAAGAGTCTCCCAGCGTTGACTCGGATTTCAATTGAAGCATTTTCCTCTTCTTGTCCATCTGCTGCTGCTGCTGCTGCTGCGCCGTGCTCGCGCTGCCACAGCAGCAGCCCAGCAGCAGCCTTCTCCTGCAGCCGCTTCAGCACCGCATGCAGGCGCCCAGCAGCAGCCATTGCGCCCTCGCGGTCCTCTGCAGCGCAGCAGCAACTGCAGCAGCGGCACAGCTCGCTGCAGCAGCTGGAACGGGCCGCGGCTGCTGCAGCAGCTGCTGCAGTGCGAGAGCAACACCGGCAGCGACAACCGCAGGAGCAGCAGCAACCGCAGCAACAGCAGCTGACGCAGCAACGACCGCAGCAGCAACAGCAGCAGCAGCAGACCTTTGACCTTCTTGAACTGGGCCTCGCAGAGCAGCGCGTCGGGGCTGTCGGGGTCCAGCAGCAAAGCCTTGTTAATGGCATTTGCTGCTGCTGCTTCTGCTTCTGCTTCGTCACAGAGATCTGTGAGATAGAGTTCAGCCACAGCGGCGTAGGCCCGCACCAGGTGGGCCCTCGCTTCCTTCTGCGAGAACTCTGCCGCTGCGCCGCTGCTGCTGCTGCTCTTGCTGCTGCTGCTGCTGCTGCGGGGGCCCACCCGCGCAGCAGACTCCAGCATGTCAATGGCCTTGCTGTACAGCGGCAGGCTGGCGGCGCCTTCTTCGAGTTGGGCCATTTGGAGGAACTTGAGGGGCCCCGAGTCTGGCTGCGAGCCGCAGCAAAAAGAAAAGAAATAACAAAAAGCAGCAGAAGTGAGCTGCAGCAGAGGCAGCAGCAGCAGCAGCAGCAAGCTCAGCAGCAGGCGAGGCGGAGGCGCACGCAGGCCGCTGCAAAAGCGCGAAAATTCGGCCCACTTGCAGCAGCAGCAGCAACAGCAGCAGCAGCAACCGCAGCAGCAGCAGCAACAGCAGCAGCAGCAACTGCAGCAGCAGGAGGCTGTACCTGCAGCTCCATGGCCCTCTGCAGCAGCTTCTTCGCCTCCTCTGCCCTGCCTATCTCTGCGTATTCGGCAGCGAGGCGCTCGAGAAGCCCCACATGGTTGGGGTGTACAGACACCCCCTTCTCCAAAAACTTCACCGCCAACTCCATGTTGGGTGGAAAAGAAGACAGATACTCTTCTGCTTTGGAAATGAAGAAGGCAGGGGGCTTTCCCTGGGATCGAGGCTGCACTTGCAAAGCCCCTGACGAGGGGGCCCCCTCGAAGGGGCCCTCCTCCCCGTCCACTTCCATTGGTCCCGCCGGAGGATTTGGAAAAAAGTGTTGAGACCAGTCAAGCAATGACGCACGAGGCGCGCATTTCTCGAGTCTGTACACCCGGCGACCCGGACTTCGCGGCGGGAGAGGCGGGCTCGCCGCGCCTCGCCGAGCCTAAATGAAGAAACCTGAGGAGCTAAATATTGAAATGGAGGAGAGTCGCCTAATTGCCATTAACTCAAAAGCTAAAACGCAGGAATAACTGCTGGCCCCACAGCTGGGGTCGTACCGGATTGGGCCTGCATCGGTTTGAGCAGCTGCAAAACGGGAAGCGGCGCGATCATCCGGGAAAGCGCCTACAAATTACTTCCAATTGGGGCTAAAAATGAAGGAAAAGAACTGTTTAAACATATGAATGCAAAAATGATTGGCATCGGCTGCGGATTTCCTCAAAACGGAAGCAGTTCAGGTTTGAAGCAATTGAACTGGGGTGGGTGCGGCCAGCTGCCAGCCGCGGATGGTTTCGTCCAGGTACCTTCGTCGCTTCAGCTGAGTCTTGAGGAGAAGTGTAATTTAAATACTTTGGCCTTTTTAATGAACTTGTAAAGGAAGCTCGAGGCCTGCCGCTTCCCCGTCAGTGGACTCCTGCAGCCCTGCGGTGTCCTGGGCTTCTCCCGAAACGGCAAATCGACGGTTTGCGCGCTTCGCAGCCCGCTTTAAGCCTCATTTTCCTTCATTTTCGTGCTCATTTGGTTTTAATTCGTCATTATTGCATCAAGCAGCAGCCAGGAGAGGTTGATTTCCCGGGCGGCGATCGGGGCTGCTGCTGCAGATCGTGTGCTGGCCGGTCCTCCACAGGTTCAGCTGCTGCCGCCCTCAGGCTCTGGATATGAAGATCTCGCGGCTCCGGCGAGCCCTTTTGTGGCTGCCTGCGGCGCTTCTGGCGGCCAAGTTCCCCCAGGCCGCATCTGCAGAGACCGCCGTCCGCAGGCTGGGGCGCGAGGGCCGCAGCGGCAGCAGCAGCAGCAGCAGCAGCAGCAGCGCCTACGGGCTGCGGCCCCACAGCGAGGGCGGCGAGAGGGGCCCCCCCGATGGCCCAGACGCGCAAAGCCGGCAAAGGCCCATTCTGGAGTTGGCAGCAGAGCTCGCCGAGGTGCCTCTCTTCCCTCCCTCTGTCTTGGACGCTGCTGTGCGGCGTGTCGTCGAAATTGCTACTGAAAAGTCCTTTTCTGCCCAGCAGCAGCAGCAGCAGCAGCAGCAGCAAACGGTGCTGCCGGGCCCCCCCAAACAGCGCGCTGGCGCAGACGCAGCAGCAGCGGAGGACGCCGCAGCAGCTCACGCGCAAGCCGCAGCGCTCGCAGAGGCGAAGGCTTCAGAACTAGCAGCAGCAAGAGCCGAAGCCGCAGCAGCAGAAGCAGCGGCAGCAGCAGCGGCAGCAGAGGCTGAAGAGGCAGCAGCGGCAGCAGCA
>NW_013545490.1:0-2105 GCF_000499545.2 Eimeria tenella
GCTGATAGACGCAGAGGCTGCTGGCAGCAGCAGCAGCAGCAGCAGCTGCAGCAGCAGCAGAGACCCAGAAAGCGACATGAAGCAACGGGTACCTAGGGTTTAGGGTTTAGGGTTTGGGCCGAAGCTGTATAGTGTGGGGAGCTCTGGGTCTAGGCTTTAGGTTTTGAGGATTCTGAAGTCTGCTGCTGTTGCTGCTGCTGCTCCCGCTGCTGCTGCAGCACTACACGTAGCTTTATTCCGACATTTACTGCTGCTGCAACAGCAGCTGCTGAAGTGCCTTTGGTTGCCGCTCTTCGGCAGCGTGTCGGCCTGCTGCTGCTGCTGCTGCTGCTATTGCTGCAGCACAGCTCTCTGTTGACAGCAGCAGCAGCAGCAGCAGCAGCAGCAGCAAGCGTGGCGTTGGGGCGTCTGCTGCTGCTTGCGCGCAGATGTTTGGGGGCAGCAGCAGCAGCTACGAAGAGACAGACAGCGAAGGAATTGCCAGAGTGCTGCTGCTGCTGCAGCAGCTGCTGGCTGAAGTTTCCCCACAACTCTCAGAGGCGCAGCGCCAGCAGCTGCTGCAGCAGGGAGCAGCTCAGCGGCTTCTCGAGGCATTTCAACAGCGTCAGCTGCTGCTGCTGCAGCTGCTGCTGCGGCGTGTCTTGTTGTTGCTGCTGCTGTGGTTTCTGTTGCTGTTGCTGCCGCTGCGTTGCGTGGCTCCTGGGGGTCAACTCTGCTCCGGCTGCTGCTGCTGCTGCTGCTGCTGTTGCTTCTGCTGCTGCTTCTATCTCTTGCCGCTGCTGAGTGGGTTTCCCACTTTTTTAATTTATTTCTGCTCCTTGTATTTTTGCTGCTGCAGTCAAATCCGAAAAGAATGAATTCTACGGAGTAAGGAGCCGCTGCTGCTGCAGCTGCCTCTGTTGCTGCTGCTGCGACTGCCGCTGCCGCCGCCGTTGCTGCTGCTGCTTCTGCTATCGCTGCTGCTGTTGCTGCTGCTGCTGCTTTTGCTGGTGCTGCTGCTGCCTCTCGTGGCGTTTTTGTCGCAACTGCAGCAGCTGCTTCCGATGCTGCGGCTCGATCCCCTTGCTGCTGCTCCTGCGGTTTATGGTTTATTTATTTATTTACTGTTTATTTATTTATTTATTTATTTATTTATTATTTATTTATTTATTTATTTTTTATTATTTATCAATTTATCGTTGCTTGTTTTCTTTGTCTTAGCTCGTTTCGGTGGTTATTTTGGAGCAGCTGTGCACCTGGGAATATTGTGGTGCTGCTGCTGTTGGTGCTGCTGCTGCTGTCTCTGGTGCTGCTGCTGCATGTGCTGCTGCTTTTGCATGGGCTTGCTGCATTTGCTGCTAGCTGCAGCCCTTTGTCTCATGTGCTGCGAGCCCAGCTGTGGGCTGCTGCTGCAGAGGCTGCAGCTGTTGTCTTCGTTGCTGCTGCTCCATGCATTGCTGCTGCTGCTGTTGCTGCTGTTGCTGCTGCAGTATGCCCTGGAGCTGCTGAACCGTTTGGATGCTTTGGGCCCCAACAGCACGTCAGTAGCGAGCAGCCAATTCGTTGCAGAAGCAGCAGCAGATTCTGCTGCTGCTGCTGCTGCAAGTGCAGCACCTGCTGCTGCTGCTGCTGCAAGTGACTCCTTTGACATCAGCACCACCACAACCGCCAGCAGCAGCAGCAGCAGCAGCCTGCCCCTAGCAGCTCAAAAGGAGCAGCAGCAGCAGCAGGAGACAGTCCCCGCTTAGCAGCAGCAGCACTCTGTAGCGCCACCACATTTTCACAGTTGCTGCTTCTCTAAACTCTAAGCGTGAAGTTTTCCTGTCTCGAAGCATGTTGCTGCTGCTGTTGCTGCTGCTGTTGTTGCTCCTGCTTCTTCTTGCTCTTTTCGTAGTGCAGCATACAGTGTCCTGCCGCATGCAAATAGCTGCAGCTGCACCAGCAGCAGCAGCAACAGCAGCAACGCAACCAGGTGCTGCTGCTGCTGCTGTGGTGCTGCTGCTGTACTCTCGAAAGCAGATAACAAACTTTAACAGAAACGGACTCGTCCCCGCACTATTTTGAAAAGGCATGCTGCTGCTGCTGCTGCTGCTGCTGCTGTCTGTGTTGCACTAGAAGCAGCAGCA